>NC_073389.1:19672511-19862511 GCF_028641065.1 Leucoraja erinaceus | reverse complement strand
CATTTAATCGCCCATCCCTTCTCGCCTTCAAGAAGGTGGTGGTGAGTTGCCTTCTTGAACTGTTGCAGCACTTGAGCTGTAGATGCAGCCATAATACAGACAGCGATTGTTAGGTTCCAGGATCTTGTCCCTGCAACAGTGAAGGAACAGTAATGTATTTCCAAGTTGAGATGGTCCAATGGTTCGTTAATGTCACGTGTCAAGGTACATTGAAATTATTTTTTTGCAGTGCAGTAAAGTATTACTGTACATAAGCACAATCTTAGTTTAAGTACAAAGTGTGTAGAAATTATCCACTGAGACCATTTACAAGAGTTGCCAGGTTTTGGCACCATTTTCAAAGTCCCTTTGCTGTAAGTGCATAAAGGCCCCTGTCCTGGCATTGCAGAGCCAGCCTGGCTAAACAAAGTTGTAGATACCCTTCACCGCTACATGGTGCATCCAGTCCACAAAATCCATCCCTGAGAGCAGCGCCGGATCCAATTGAGCCACAGGCTGTTGCAAGGCCTCCAGCCATTGCCTTGCATCATCCAGCGCACCGCCGTCCCTCTCCTCACGGACACTGTTTAGCCTTTGTGTCCTGGTGGTGCCTCCCGCAGCCAACTTCAAGGGCCCGGAGGCCAAGACCCCGGTTCCGCTTATTGGCCCTGGATCTTTGCTTCCACAGCGCCATCTTGACCATCACCCACTCCGATTCTCTTGGATGAGTAGGGACCAAGCTCAGCAACTTCCCTCGCATGGACGGGCTTCCCTGCTCTGCAGCAGGTGAAGTGTGAAGGCCAACTTACAGGTGGTGGTGTTCAATCCATGCATTTGTGCCCTGATCCTTCCAGCTGGTAAAGGTCGCGTATTTGAAAGGCCATCTCAAAGCCTTAAGGGCCTGTCCCACTTGGCCATCATTTGCGCGTCACGCAGATGGCGTGCAAAGATTTTGTACATCACAAAATCCTGGAACGCCACGCGCAACAATTTTGATGGGCCGAATGGCCTAATTTTGCACCTGTCCTATGGTCTATTCCAGAAAAGAAAATAAGTTTGAGCAAATTGGAAGCATCAGAAAAGGACAGAATGCTTATTTATTGCAGTGAAGAGATTTTGTTCAGTTCATTGCTTGTTTTACAAACCAGTTGTGTGGCCAGGTTTTTTATTCTTAATTATCTGCCGTCATGATCCCTGCACAGACCAAGTGCAGGGATCATGCACTTTTTCCACATTTTTGCTCTGCATTGCTCACTTTAGGAATATGTTTTCTTGGCTGAAAATGCAACATATTCCTAAAGTGAGCATGGATTTTAATAGCCTGTTGGGGTTAAGACATCAATGGTCAATGCAGAGCAGAAATGTGGAAAAAGTGCTGGATGTTTACTGACATTAGTCTATTAGGATGACGGTGGAAATCTATTTGCCTATTTCTAGGCCAATGACCATCTACAATCGAGCAATCTGCACGTGCTTTTAATGTGTCCACACACTCATTACTTTCCCCCTCTCAAAAGAGCTTAAAATAATTTCCATCAAATCCAAACCTTTCAACTCCATTTTGTCCTTTTGATTTTGTTGACTTTAGAAAGTGATGGAGGAAATTGAAAGCCCACTGGATCTGCAGATCACTCTCGGCAATGGAAGCATTAAAGATAGCAAAAATATTGAAGCAATGTGTATATTTCTAGTTGTAAAGTTGCCATATGAATCTTTAATAAGTTTGCTTTACATCCCTTGAAATTATTTCAGACAGGAAACATGTCTAAAAGTGGTGGATCAGAAATTGTAAGATAAACTCATTTAGAATTCATAAACAAATACAAAATTATGTAAGCCATCACTCACAATACTCCAACATATGCTTCATGCCAAATCCCAATGCCATCTTTCTTCTGATCATAGCCCCTGGATTTTCATAGCGTTTTCCTCGGATGCTCCCATGCAAACATTCAAAGTGCTATACAGCACAAAAACAGGCCCTTCAGTCCACCTCACCCATGCTGACCAACATGGCTGTGTAAACTAATCTCTTTTGCCTGTAATTTATCCTTAATTCTCGAAACTTGTCCAATCCATGTTCTTAGAATCAGACAGTCATACAGGACGTAAACAGGCCCTTCGGCCCAACTCGTCCATACCAACCAAGCTAGCCAGTCGTCCAGCCCTGTCAAGCTAGACACATATTAGGTATGTTACAAAACCTACCTGAATCGCCATTGGGAATCTGCCCACAGCCAGGTCCGCGATTTTGGCGCTGTTTGGAGGGGGCGGGTTTAAAACGCGATTTTTACTAGGCTGTACTAATCGCAGATGTTCAGCCTAGTAAATCATTAACGAAAAATCGCTGCAAGACCCGGTCGCAAAAGGTATTATTAGTTTTATAGGCCTCGATAATATAGTTATAATAGTTTAAAATTACTGTCTCATTCCGCAACCTCTCGCAGCCCCAGGGTTTTATAAAGCAAACAATTAAAGGTATGTACCTTATTTTTACATTAAATGGGGCATATATATAACCCTATATATCAAGTTATCTATAGCGAGTAGTTCATTTTGGGCTTTTTATATCCCGCAGTATTTTTCTCGGCATTTGAGGGCACTAATCCAGCGCAATATGAACGTTCTAAACCAGCGCGTTCCACATGAACCCACTAGAAAGCCGATTTAAATGGGCATTTATTTACAGCAATTGAACACTAAATTCCTTCCATTTGGCCTATACATTAATGTGAATTAGATATAAAAATCATGTTATATTGTGAATTATTTGTTAATAATCTTTGGACACTTGGGCTATTTAAAAATGTTAATCTTTCCTTAAGAAATGGGCTATTGACTATCCAAGATCACAGCTTTTTTGTAATGTCCATTGAAAATCAATAGGGAACAAGATGCTAATTTCCGAGTATGAAAATGGCCATAACTTTTTTAATACTTGAGATATGAAAGTGAATTTGGTGTCAAATTAAACTTATTGTTATGCTTTATCTGATGGGATAAATTGCAGACTTGATTTTTAAAATCTCAAAATTTTGTAACATTGCTACACATATGCCCACATTTGCCCCATGTACCTCTAAAATTTTCTTATCCTTGTTTTTAAACAATTCTGAGTTTTTATTTTCTTCCTACATGACCTTAAACATTCGTATTTCCAGCCAATTCTGAACCGCGGTCACTCTGAGATTACTGCATTTTGCATGGTTAATCTCCATCTTTTAATCTTAGCAAACCCCTCACTTTCCAACTCACTCCCGAAACTGCTGGTATAATGTTGGTGATGTTTTTAAGTGTTGATGCTCACAAAGACAGTGCAGCCAATGAAGCATCTTGCATGAAAGGCCATAACCTCTCAACTCCTGCAGTGCCTGGTACAATATATTGGAAGTCACACCATAGGGTCTTTAAGGTACTTATCTTATTAAGGTACTTTGGTATTTATCTGCACTAAACGTGGAATGTGAAATTTTCACCCAATATCCCAAAGACGTGCAGGTGTGTACGTTAAGTGACCTCTGTAAATTAACCGTAATAATGTAGGGAGCGGATGCAAAAATGCAAAATTAGAAAACGTGTGAACAGGTGATCGAAGGGCAGCATGGACTCGGTGGGCCAAAGGACCAGTTTCTGTGCTGCATCTTTCACTTTACATACAGAATGTTATACAGCAATGAACTGTTTACATATGAAATTAAACATTTAACTATTCTCACAAAAATGTGGTCAGTTACAAATTGACTAGTTATACAATCAGATGTCGGTTAATGCACTAAAGGACAAAGTGAATAACTCAACAGGTAAGGCAGCATCTTTGGAGAACATGGATAGGTGACATTTCAGGTCACCTAAAATATCTCCTATCCATGTTTTCCAGAGATGCTGCCTGACCTGCTGAGTTATTCTAGAAATGTGGCACTTTAAGCACAAAAATTCTGCAGCAGAACATGTACTTAACATCTCTGCAGCATCCACACCTGGCATCAACAATTCCAGTGAATCATTACCCAGAGAGAATAGTAACATCTGCTCTCATATCTTGTTTGCTAGTTGGTGCTTCAGCATCAAGATTTAGTCTACATTGTACGTACAAACTCCATACAAACAGTACCCATAGTCGGGATTGAACCCAGGTCTCTGGAGCTGCAAGCGCTGTAAGAGAAGCAACTCTATCGCTGCGCCGCCGTGCTGCCATCACTATGCAACAATGAGTACACAGACCGTTTTGAAAAGGCATTCTAAGGCTTGGTGAATCCCAAAAGAAGCCCTCTCAGTTCTGTGTCCAAGTGACTGGCAGCCTTTGTGCCTTTTGTACTCATTTTGGTTTCCTGCCAAACCAAACCAACCCGTGGTGCCCAAGTAATACAGCAGTCATGACGACCACATCATCATTATTTCTGTGTTCTCTGCTTGCACCTTGGAAATGTGCCACGAGTGAAACTGCCTCTTTTTTTGTTCAATGCCATTGCCACTGTGGTGACAAGTTTACATGGTCATTTAAATGTTAAATCCAGCATATTAACTATTTTTGCCTGAATCCTCTCACTGGCCATACTGCAGACCAAGTGAATAAGAAGGAACTGCAGTTGCTGATACATACCAAAGATAGACACAAAGTGCTGGATCAACACAGCGGGTCAGGCAGCATCTCTGGAGAAAAAGGATCCATGTTCTCCAGAGTTACTGCCTGAACCGCCAAGTTAATCCAACACTGTGTCTCTCTTCTGTACACCAAGTGAGCTTGCAACAACCAGTCTCATAAGGCTTAGAAAATGTATTTTTCTTGCCAGTCTTGAGCATGATCACACACTCATCCAAATGTTATGCTTTTTGACTGAACTTGTCAAATAAGTAGAACAGAAAGTTCTGGAATAACTCCGCGAGCCAGGCAGCATCTCTGGAGGACATGAATAAGTGAAATATTTGGTGGGGACCCTTCTTCAGGCAAGCCCACACACACAAGCAATAATTTACACTTATACCAAGCATAGAAATCCAAGACAATTTACATGCAAACCTGAACGTCTTTGCATTGTGGGAGGAGTCTGAAGATTTCGGAGAAAATCCATGCGGTCACAAAGAGAATGTACAAACACCGGCCAAACAGCACCAGCAGTCGGGATCAAACCCGGGTCTCTGGAGCTGCAAGCGCTGGAAGGCAACAACTTTAGCGCTGCGCCACCGTGCCGCAATCACTATGCAACAATGATTACACAGACCATTTTGAAGGCATTCCAAGGCTTGGTGAGCCTCAAAGGAATTGCACCACTGAACCCACAAGCACCTTGTGCGGGCAGACCCATTGCTTCTGCCTGTTCCTGCCCCACTGAACGCATCTCCAAATACAAAAAGCACTGTGTTCTGCATCATATTCCAGCATCTCTCGTTCCTTGTGTTGCCAAACACGTAGCTCTTGAACATTGTACGGCACCAGATAGAAGGGCCCCATCAAAGTTTCTGGATCAATGCATTTGACCTACTTTGTACAGTTGCAGCACTAATAGACCCACCCATGCCTTAAACATTGCTGCACCTACTATCAGCAACAAGGTTAGCCTCATAATTTCTCCGTTTCATCTCGTCCCTTGGGACGTCAACAACATTTTACCTTCAGGAATATTTCAGCGTGCTCCCCGTCGAGGCAGAGTATACTCAGCTAGAAACCTACCTACATACCCTCCACCCCCACCGTCTGCAGTCATCCATTTGGAGAATCCATTGTTCATGCCCTCCCCAAGATCATTGCTCAAGCTACCTCATTCAGTGGCCACAGCCCAAAGTGCTGCTACAATGTTTGTGGGCTATAAAGGATTGTTCCTTGCACAAGCAAATAACAGAAAGCAGCACAGTGGTTCAGCTCGTAGAATTGCTGCCTCATAGCGCCAGAGAACCAGTTTCGATCCTGACCTTGAGTGCTGTCTGTGTGCAGTTTGCACATTCTCCATGACTACGTGGGCTTGCTCCCATTATTTCCCAAGTCCTAAAGACGTGCAGGTTTGTAGATTAACTGGCCTCTAAATTGCCAGTAGCGTGTATGCAGTTGATGCCAAAATGGGATAAGATGGAACTAGTGTGAACGGGTAATTGATGATCAGCGTGGACCCGGTAGCCAATGGGCACGATCCGATGCTGTATCTCTCAACTAAATGTAAAGCATCTGCAGGTACACCACCGATTTTCCAGCATCCTTATTTCCAGAGGCTTTCTGGATCATCTGTTGTGCCGAACCAACTGACATGGTTTTGTGGGGCTGAGACACCGGCCCGAAGTTGGCCACAGAGATTGGCTATGAGAACAGATCTGCCGGCTCCAAGTTTCAGTGCTTAATACAACAATGTCAAAAATTCCATTGCATTGCACACTCATTTAAGTAAACTTAAACATATGTGCATTAATCTGGCAAGAGGAAGAAATCAAGTGGTCAGCAAAATGTTAGCCTCTGGGAATAATCCTTTAGACAGTTAGGTGACTGTTGTAGCAGTGAAGGTTCAGACTTGATCTTTTAATGTTTACTCAGGTATTCTCAGAAAGCAAGTTCCAATATGAAAAACAAGCTTAATACTTGTAAATTGAAGTTGAAGTTCCTATTCTAATGCTTGTCTACTCAGCAATATTTTTTAATTAAGTTCAAGTATTAACTATATTTGCATGCTTAGGTATTGCAAATAAAGAACAGGATTAAAATGTGAGAGATCCTAAGGGTTGCAGTAAAGCTTGCTCAATCATATTTCTATTAAACTTCAAAGTGAAATAGCACTAGGTGTAACCAAAAGTAAGATTTGATAAATAAGCTTATAAGGACCAAACTTCCATTTTATTTCATTGCAAAGATGCTGCTATCTTCAATGCGAATGTGCCTAACCAAGAAGATTTAATCAAAAGTGCTAAAACAAAAAACTGCTGCAAATTCTTAGCAGATACACACAAAGTGCTAGAGTAACTCAGTGGGTATAGGAGCATCTCTGGGGAAAAGGAATAGGAGGCGTTTTGGAATGAAACCCTTCTTTAGACTGATCTGCTGAGGTACCCCAACGTTTTGTGTTTAGGATGAAAATGGTACCACAAATATGAACTACAAAGAGTATACATCAGGGCACTATCCTCTAATCTTTCCAATATCCTGAGGGACACCACAGCAGAGCTGCTGCCTCTCAGAGCCAGAAAACAGAGTTCAATTCTGACCTCGGGTGCTGTTGATATGGAGTTTGACTTTGAATTTGACTTTGTTGATTGTGGACCACCCTTTTGGATAAACAGTATCTGCCCCGCAGAAGTTAATCTCCAGTTTATAACAACGTCTTGGAAACATGAATCTGTAATCCTAACCAATGGATCCATAGCAGACACATTCTCATTGAACATGGTGCCGTCGGGTTTCATAATCTTCCGAAAATATTTATCCATCTTTCTCACCACAAAGTTGCACCTCACCCGACACGAGTAGAATTTACAGGACAAATTGCAAACTGATTATTCAATATCACCTTCATTCCAAAACCAAGAGCATCACAAATTTAGTGATCAAGCTGCAGTTCCTAAACACCTGGCTTCACAAGTCCAATAAAAGTTTTACTATCCAACATCAATGTAATTTGGTTGTTGGTTTATCAGGAGTTAAGTATGTTTTCACAAAATCAACAGCATTAAAGGTTATAGAATCCGAAATTAAACATCCTATTCTGCATTACTCACCAAGGAGCTGGCAATGGGGCTTTACCAGCAGGTAAGATGGAATGATTCAAGTGGTGCTCAGTAGCAGGGAATGCCCAAGCACTCCCTTGATGCGACCACGTGCACTTGTGCACTGATTCAATATTGTACCGGGACATCTTCTCATTGCTGCACTGCTATTATCCTACACACTCCCTCAGTGTAGTCCTGGGCACCTTCTCAGAGATGTCACAATGTCCTTCTTTTTGACTCCCTCCAAGATGCCAGTTACGGAAAACGGTAGCAATGGAAACAAAGGATTTCAAACCTACTATTTGAACACCAAGCTCTAAATCATCACTGACTTTATCACTGAGACATGACAGAATTTGTCTTGTATTATACATTTACAAAATAAAGGTTGTGCACCAACTAGCCCTCATTGTGTATCACTGTTTTCTAACAATAAAGATCTGCAGTAAAACCCTGGCAAATACAGATCAGGAACTACCTCGAAATGGAGACAAACTTTGAATGTATAAATTTACCTTCACCCTTCTGCCACCAAATCTAGAACAAACCACATGATCCTCAACTTCCTATATGCTTTGGAGACATTGACTACCTTGACTTAACAGATGGAGGCTGGAGAATTTGGTTCAGAGGGGAAATAGATCAGCCATGACCAAATGGTGGAACAGACTCTTTGGGCTGAATGGCCTAATTCTGCTCCAATGTATTATGGCCTTATGGTACTCCTGGGATATCAGCAATGTTGTTTCTGCATTGTCCTTCAAATCCACTGTCATAATGATCAAATAAATGCTAATCTTCTCTCTCGGGCAAAATTAATACCAAATTCTAAAAACAGGCATCTTATCGCAAATTCTATCGTTGCAGGAGATAATACAGGGGAAAACTTTAGACTTGGAGCAGAAACAGGCCATTTGGCCCACAGTCACATCACATATTCCTTCTCTCAATGCTGCCTGACCTGCTGAGTTACTCCAGCATTTTGTGTATCTTTGGTGTAGTCAAGCATCTGCAGTTACTTCCAACACTATTGTGTTTGATCAATCTTGAACATTTTATGCCCACAAAACCGAATGATACAAAACTTAATTAGCAGGTTTATTTTGTAAGAATAATGCAGCAATATGATTACAAATGTGTTATCAAAGTCCATCATGCATCCACTGGGTTATGAGTTTCAGATATTATCCATGACAAGCTGTGTTCAACCGAGTTTAAAGTACTGGCTGCCCCTTCTCGTTACGTTCATAATAACAATCTGATTAAAATAAATTCCCACACAATTCCTGCATTCATACATTCTAATAAACATTCAGTAAAATAAATTTCAATTTTTTTTAATTTTTTTTAATTTATATTTTTATTAGAAGCAGTGAGCAAGTATAAACCGCAGCATATGACGTAATACATTTATTGTACCAATTTTAATTTTAGCAAAGATGAAATAGAAAAAGAAAAAGAGAGAGAGAACAAGAAAGAAAGAAAATGAAAGAGAATGTGAATGTGTAAGAAAAGAACCCCTAAACTACCAAATGATTGCAGTAAGTAAAAGAAGAGTAAGTAAAAGAAATAGGAAAAACGTAAAGAAATAAAAAGACAAAAACTGAAAAGAAAAAAAAAAAAAGTGATATACCTGCTTCATTTCTCTCCCCACCCATCACCCAGTCCGTAAATATGTTTAATTCCGAAGTAGTGTTGCACCATACTATCCTTGTAATGAATCAATTTCAATATTTTGAACACGTTTCTATCACTAAAACATCCAGACAACATATCACCAGCATTAAACTTCCTTGTGTCCACCTGGACTTCAGGTTACCATCTTTTGATGTAAAATATACATTGATTTTGTGCTATGAACTGCCTCATTCAATTACGCATTTTATTGAAAAGAAAAAAGTAAAGATGAGAAGACATTCTGCCAACTCTTGTTATTCAGGAAGTTTGACATGTAATTCATTCTTCAATCTGCCAGCAATTTAACCTATCCTCCCAGGAAACGTATCAAAACTATTTTACAGCAATCACAAGTGGTATCTACAACAGGTAATGTGATTTTGTGATGTGTTTAATAAAGTACATTTAAATAAAGCAAGCACTTAATGATCTTTTGCAGTCTCAGGTATTAAATAGTCCCTCAAGCAAATTCTATTGAGTGGGGATTCTGATTCTTTGCCAGATTCAGGTTTGGGCAATGTTGGCAATGAGGGGAAATTAGACTCGCCTGAGCAGTTGGGGGAGGGTTCCCGTGCGCGTCACAACCGGGATCTCTGACGTCAAAACGGGATCACGTCAACGTCATTTATTTTTCCCTTTTGCCTGTATTTGCCTGCCCTCACAGCAGGGACCCAACGGCTCCAAGGGTAAGTTTTGTTCCATTTTACAAGCGTGTCAACAGGTCCTCTCTTCACTTTATTAACTTTGATTTAATTTCTGCCTTCAACGGCACAACTTTGAACACGGCAGCCGGCATGTGCAGTTTGGTGGAATATTGCGTTGGGGGAACGGCACTTCCATGTGACAGGGACCCAATGGGTCCACTGGCCTTCTAGTTGCTAATTAAAGGTGAGAGAATCAATCGATATAAGATTTGAATTTTAAATCAATTTAAATCAATCAAGGAAAACAACAAAATTATAACAAGGGCCAGTTGATTGAATAATGAGAGGAGAGTTCTTATTGCATTCATAAAATGTCACCCTTATGAGGAGCAAATATGCCTTTGGTTCTCTCTCTCGCTCTCTCCATCTCTCCACAGCATGGAAACAGGACCCTTGCCCCACAGAGTCCTTGCCGACCAGCAATCACTCCGTACACTAGCATTATCTGGCACATGAGGAACAATTTACAATTTTCCCAAAGCCAATTAACCTACAAACCTGTGTGTCTTTGAAGTGTGGGTGCACTCGCCGGAAAAACCAGGAACTGGAATGGCGACTGTCAGAGTGGAACACACACACACACACAAACACATCGCAAAGACGGGAACCAGGGAAAGCGGGGGAGCGCTGTCTGAAATTCACACGGTGCAAAGCCAAGGTGATACTAACACACCGCGCGATGAACAGGAAGGTTAAGACGTACAGTGTACAGTAAGTCCTTTAAGGGGGGGGGGGGGAGACACTTTTAAGAAGCCAGACAACTTTTAATAAGCCAGAGATACACAGCTGTGAAGTTAGGCAGGCATTTAACATTACTGGTCGGTTATCCTTGGTTCTGAAAACTCGTACGTAAGTTTTTTATTCCCCCAATGAGCCAATGAAAATGCCTGGTTAGCAAAGGCAATTAGCTAAAATTACTTACGACTACCCATAACTGTCCCACTACAATTGCACCTATAAGTACAGGATTATCGATTTTCTCCATGGCGACTAATTTTTGGTTGCAGAAAAATTTTCAACGTACTGAGGCCGCGACTAGTTCCCATAATGCGGGAAATCCTCGCTACCATGACCATGACTCAAAGACCACCAGCGAACACATGGTGACCATGTGGCGAGCGCAGAGTCTCCTGCACACTCCTAAAAAGTCACAGGCCCTTTGCAATGTCAGATCGATAATTCCCTGGAATGCTGACATCATCATTATTACCTCAACATCTGAAATCTTCAAACACCCAAAAATAATTTTGAGTTACGTAAATGCAGTTTTAATTGTGCATTTTATTTCAAAACAATTCAGTCTGGATTCCAAATGTTACTTAAATCGAAAACCATGATCAAATCACCAAAGTATGAATTTTGCTGTAATTCATGAGGCATTACTAAATAAAGCTTGTTAGCATAAGTAACGTGGTCAATAAATATAATAATAATAATGCTGCAGTACCCCAAAACAGAGTCTTTCCAAACAAACATGAAAGCACTTATTTCAATCTACTTAATTCTTCACCATAATTAACACTAGGCCATGACCTACTCCCTTTCCCCTCCCCCACACTCCAGTCTCCTTCCACCTACAACCTTCTCTGGCTTCATTATTTACTCCTCTCCTTATCTCAAATCTTGTCTTCTTTTCATCTCTGGGCTTTGTCTACCGATCATCCAATATACAGCACCTTCACCTGCATCCACCCGTCACTCACCATACCTGGTCTTTTCTCTCAGCCTTTTCCTCCTACTTAAAGGGCGGCACAGTGGTGCATTGGTAGAGTTCCTGCCTTACAGCACTTAGTGCCGGAGACACGGGTTCGATCATGACTATGGGTGCTATCTGCACAATTTGTACGTTCTCCCCATGATCTAGTGCGTGCTCTCCAATATCTTCAGTTTTCTCCCACACTCCAAAGACGTAAAGACGTACAGTTTTGTAGGTTAATTGGCTTGGCATAAATGTAAATTTTCCCTGGTGTGTGTAGGATAGTGTTAATGTGCAGGGATCACTAGTTGGTGCAGACTCGGTGGGCCCATTTCCGCACTGTATCTCTAAACTAAAGTAAAACTATTACAATTGGTCAGAAAAATGTGCATATCCATGTCTTCTAGGGATGTAGCCTGACCCGTTGAGTCACTCCAGCATTGTGCCTTTAACGATTGTTTACCAGATTTATATTACCCAATATATATTATTTAGGATGGCTAGTCTGATTAGATTCATAGGGCTGAGATAAGGAAGAAATGCTGTCGACTATGTATTAGTCTCACAAAGCAAGTGTTTTCAACAATTACATTTCTTATCACTGTAAAACACAGGAGACATAATTAACACAAACCTATGGTCAAGTGAAGCATATATATCGATGTAATTACTGTTATCACCAAGAAGGTGTTGATTAAACTTGCAAACTCTGCAACCTTTCCAGTCTATTTTTGTGGATCATATAGTTGCAAATGTTGAAATATTCTAAAAAAAAATCAATAACTGCAATTCCCAAATCTCTGGTAACAGACCATTTGGTCAATTACAGCCTGATTATATCCAAGGATATTAGTAGGATAGTGACAACATTTTAGCATTTAAAGCAAGGCAGTATATTACAAATCCGCACATCTGTTGCAGTCCACAGAACATCTGGTGAAGAATTGGTGACAGCATTACTATTCCCCCCCAAATATAGCAATGAATTCAATGTACATTCATCACCCACCAATTAATCCAATGTTGATTCAGTGTCTACCAACAATTTCAATATAGATTCAGTGCAACATGGATACGCAATTAATGAAATCAGAATGAATATTGTCCATTTAGCAAAGTTTTAATTAAACTAAAACTGTAGTCCTGGATTTGAAAATAATTCCAGAAGCAGAGAACGACAACTAGGCAATAGGTGAGGAGTAGGCCATTCGGCCCTTTGAGCCAGCACCGCCATTCAATGTGATCATGGCTGATCATCTCCAATCACTACCCCATTCCTGCCTTCTCCCCATATCCCCTGACTCCACTATCTTTAAGAGCCCTCTCTAGGTCTCGCATGAAAGTACCCAGAGAACTGGCCTCCACCACCCTCTGAGGCAGAGAATTCCACAGACTTACAACTGAGAAAAAGTGTTTCCACGTCTCCGTTCTAAATGGCTTGCCGCGTATTCTAAAACTGTGGCCACTGGTTCTGGACTCCCCCAACATCGGTAACGTGTTTCCTGCATCTAGCATGTCCAAACCCTTAACAATCTTATATGTTTCAATAAGATACCCTCTCATCCTTCTAAACTCCAGAGTATACAAGGCCAGCCACTCCATTCTCTCAGCACATGACAGTCCCGCCATCCTGGGAATTAACCTTGTAAACCGTCGCTGTACTCCCTCAATAGCAAGAATGTCCTTCCACAAATATGAGAACCAAAACAATACAATATAATTTATTTATTTATAATAAAATAAATTTATAAATAAACAATTTATTTATTTTCATTTGAACCTCAAATGAAGTTCAAACAAAATTTGGTTTCTGCAGTCATACAAGACACCAAGACACACAACCAACATAATTTACACAAACATCCATCACAGTGAATCACCTCCTCACTATCATGGAAGGCAAAGTCTCGTCTCTCCCCCGTGTTTCATTCTTTTTGCACACAATACTCCAGGTGTGGTCTCACTAAGGCCCTGTACAACTGCAGAAGGGCCTCTTTGCTCCTATACTCAACTCCTCTTGTTATGAAGGCCAATATGCCATTCGCTTTCTTCACTGCCTGCTTTACCTGCATGCTTACTTTCATTGACTGATGAATAAGGACCACCAGATCCCATTGTACTTCCCCTTTTCCCAACTTGACACCATTCAGATAATAATCTGCCTTCCTGTTTTTGCTACCAAAGTGGATAACCTCACATTTATCCGCATTAAACTTCATCTGCTATGCATCTGCCCACTCCCCCAACCTGTCCAAGTCACCCTGCATTCTCATAGCATCCTCCTCACAATTCACACTGCCACCCAGATTTGTGTAATCTACAAATTTGGTAATGTTACTTTGATTCCCTTCATCCAAATCATTGATGCATATTGTAAATAGCTGCAGTCCCAGCACCGAGCCTTGCGGTAACCCACTTGTCACTGCCTGCCATTCTGAAAGGGACCCGTTAATCCCTACTCTTTGTTTCCTGTCTGCCAACCAATTTTCTTTCAATGTTAGCACTCAACCCCCAATACCATGTGTGCTAATTTTGCCCACTAATCTCCTATGTAGGACCTTATCAAATGCTTTCTGAAAGTCCAGGTACACTACATCCACTGGCCATTTTCCTTACTCCCTTGTCCATTTTCCTAGTTGCATCCTCAAAAAAATTCCAGAGATTAGTCAAGCATGATTTCCCCTTCGTAAATCCATGCTGACTTAGACAGATCCTGTTATTGCTATCCAAATGTGTCGCTATTTCATCTTTTCTAGAGCCACTTCCTTAAGCACCCTGGGATGCAGACCATCAGGCCCTGGGGATTTATCAGCCTTCAGTCCCATCAGTATATCCAACACCATTTCCTGCCTAATGTGGATTTCCTTCAGTTCCTCCGTCACCCCAGATCCTCTGGCCACTAGTATATCAGGAAGATTGTTTGTGTCTTCATTCGTGAAGACGGATCCAAAGTACCTGTTCAACTCATCTGCCATTTCCTTGTTCCCCATAATAAATTCACCTTTTTCAATCTTCAAGGGTCCAACTTTGGTCTTAACTAATTTTTTCCTCTTCACATACCTAAAGAAGCTTTTACTATCCTCCTTTATATTTTTGGCTAGCTTACCTTCCTTCGTACCTCATCTTTTCTCCCCATATTGCGTTTTTAGTTATCTTCTGTTGCTTTTTAAACATTACCCAATCCTCTTGCTTCCCGCTCAACCTTTCCTTGCTATGTTGTACTTCTTTTTTATTTTTATACTGTCCCTGATGTCCCTTGTCAGCCACGGTCGCCCCTTACTCCCTTGGAATCTTTCTTCCTCTTTGGAATGAACTGCTCCTGCATCTTCTGTATTATTCCCAGAAATAACTGCCATTTTGTTCCACTATCATCCCTGCAAGGGTATATTTCCAGTCAACTTTGGCCAGCTCCTCCCTCATGGCTCCATAGTCCCCTTTATTCAACTGTAACACTGACACCTCTGATTTACCCTTCTCCCTCTCCATTTGTAGATTAAACTTGACCATATTATGGTCACTGCCACCTAATGGCTGCTTAACCTCAAGTTCCCTTTATCAAATCCAGTTCATTACATGACACTAAATCCAGAATTGCCTTCTTCCTGGGAGGCTCCAGTACAAGCTGCTCTAAGAATCCATCATGGAGGCACTCCACAAACTCCCTTTCTTGCAGTCGAGTATCAACCTGATTTTCCCAGTCTACCTGCATGTTGAAATCTCCCATGACAACCGCAGCATTCCATTTACTACATGCCAATTTTAACTCCTGATTCAATTTGCACACTATATTCAGACTACTGTTTGTGGGCCTGTAGATAAGTCCAATGAGGGTCTTTTTATCCTTACAATTCAATAGTTCTATCCATACTGACCACATCTCCCGTTTCAATGCCACCCCTTGCAAGGGACTGAATTTCATTCTTCTCCAACAGAGCTTCCCCTCCCCATGTGCTTACCTGTCTGTCTTTTCGACAGGAGATATACCCTTGAATATTCTGTTCCCAGCCCTGGCCCTCTTGCAGCCATGTCTCTGTACTTCCCACAACATCATACTTGCCAGTTTCTAACTGAGCCTCAAGCTCGTCCACTTTATTTCTTATGCTTTGCGCATTCATATACAACACTTGGACCTCCATATTCACGTTCCCCCTCGTACCGCTCGAAATTGGCCCTGACTTTACTCTCTTATTCTTTCTCGAACTTTCCTTCCCATTAATTCATGAGTATTTTGTAACTTTTCCTGTACTCACTTCCCCTTCAACTCCATCTTTATACTCCCAATCCCTTGTCAATCCCTTCCCCCCACTATTTAGTTTAAACCCACACGTGTAGCCCTAGCAAACCTGTCTGCCAGAAAGTCAGTCTCCCTCCAGTTAAGGTGTAATCCATCTCTTTTGTACAGGACACCCCTACCACAGAAGAGATCCCAATGGTCTATAAATCTAAATCCTTGCTCACTGTACCAGCCCCTCGGCCACACATTGGGATGGAAGATTGCAACCTTAACGTGGTCCGCTCCGTTTCGACAAATGCAATCAACCAGGCGTGCATAATCAAATAAGATCAAATAGAACAAGTTGTTCGCCAACTTTAGGCTGTGCAAGCCATACGCAAGAAGAAGCCACACATTCAGATTCCCTATCTCCCTTTTCCTGTCCTCACTAGCACGAGGTACTGGAAGCAATCCAGAGATAATCACCCTGGAAGTCCTGCTTTTCAGTCTTCTTCCGAACTCTGAGTTCACGTTGCAGAACCTCCTTCATCTTCTTCCCAATGCCGTTTGTACCTCCGTGCACAACCACTGCCAGCTGTTCACCTTCCCTCTCGAGGATGTTCTGAATTTGGTTTGTGACACCTTGAACCCTGGCACCAGGGAGGCAACAGACCATCCTCGAGTCCCGCCTGCTGCCACAGAATCTCCATTCAGCTCCTCGGAAAATGGAGTCACCCACTGCTGTGGCTCTGCCTGACGTCGGTCGAGTTCCTTCGCTAGGATCGGAGTGGAAGAGTCGTCCGCCCCGACAGCTCCCAAGAGAGCGTACCCGTTTTCATTAAGCACAGCCACCTGGGTCTCCTGCACTCCACGGTTACCACCCTTTCTCTCAGTCACCCACCTTCGTTCTTCCCGTATCCTTGGCCTGACCACCTCATTGTAGGTCCTGTCCAGGAAACTAGTTTTCCTTGATGGTCCAGAGGCCATCCAGCAACTTCTCCAATGCCCCAAACGGTCCTTCAGGAGCTGAACCTGGACACACTTGCCACAGTTGTAGCAGCCAGAGGCTCCATCCGTGTCCCTGGCCTCCCACATCCTGCAAGCATCACAGTCTCCACTTACTCGTCATGTTTTCACTGTGTCCCGTCCTCTCCAGCTTATTGAGTAGTCTCCTCTCCTCACCGAAGACTCGCGAGCCAAACTCACACTTTTCTCTCAAGGCACTTTTCTCACAAGGTCACTCCCCCACTGCCACTCCCCTAGAGCAGCCTTGCTTATATTGGCTGATAAATTGCCTAATTTGCCAATTTTCAATTCTAATTCCTCAATTTAAAACTGTTTTTTTTCACTCCGACTCACCTTCTTTCCTCACAGGCTTCAGCCACAAATCTCGTTCAGCCAAAAATCCCAGCAGTAAAAACACATATATGAGTGGACGAAGGTTAAACAAATTAAAAAACTGAGTTTAAAAGGATTTTGGTTTTCGACTTCACAAAATATACTTCAAACTGAGCTAGTTTAACCTTCTGTGTTGACACACATATGAACACAAGGCAAACTTACTCTGGGGGCAAGGAGCAATTGGCAAGAAAAAGAAACCAAAGCATAGTCACAAATGAATAGGAATGATGCAAATACAGGAGAAATGAACAGAAACAACTCGGGGAGCAAAGAACAATATCAAATACACAGCAGCAAGAACCTAACATCGAAACAATAACTAACATTGTGTAAACAGTGCTGTTCTGCCATAGCAATTGATGCTGAACAGATGCGTGCAGAGACAGGAAAAGGTCTTCTTTCGATTGTCTCTGAGGAAATCCAAGTCATTTGACATGCTGTGCAGCTGATGGACATACAAATGCTTCTGTCAACAGCCAGCCAGATGTAAAACCTATTTTCTGTTGGACACCGCTGTTATCATTTCCCTCTACCCCATTCCCAATCGGATTGTTCCCATCACTGCTAATTCATCATCTTACAGAGTTCACTATGGTGAATGGAAAAGCTGAGCATTTCATAAAGAAAAATGAAATGATAAAAATAATCTAGTTTTGTAGGGTTTTTCTTTAAACCACCAGCAATGCTGTGTTGTATCTGAAATAGGATCACACAACACAACATTTAATTTCTTGTTCACATCAAACAGAAACCACACCATCTTATTATATAATTCACAGCCTCTCAAAGTGATGCTTTGTAGCACATTGGCTTTCATAAATGAAAAGGCAACCTAGGAAAAATAGCAATCCACCGACAGCAAAATAATCTCACCTCCATCTCAATTTGACTTGATCTGTTCATCTTATTTCTGCTTTTTGGTAACAAGGATTTGCCACTGAGAATATAGGAAGTATTTCTTGACCCATTATGCTGCATCAAAATGTTGTTTATATGAATTAAACTGCAAATATAATTTGAAAATTGCACATAAAGTCTAGTCCTTGGAAATGTGCGACATTTGTGAAGTTTGGCAGAATGGGGGATGATCCTTGTATTTACATAATCACTTAACAACAGCATGGGTTGCAATTCTGAACAGGTATTTTTGAAGTGACTATTATGCAAGCAAACATTAACTTTATCGTGCTGAAAAGCAATTGTTGTTATGCAGTATTGTTTCAGAGAATTCCCCATTTTGCTTTCTAAATGGAATCATCAAGTCCAGTTAAACAAACAGATTAAATAAACTGCTTATCATGTGAGCTAAAGAACATTGCTCCGAGCAGTTCAGTACTGAAGGAATGCTGAATTATAAATCTTGATACAACCTCGTATGTGGTGTTATTATTAATTATTTTACTACCTTCTGATAGTCGGGCAGGGACACATTGCAGAGATGAATACTGTGTAATGCTGTATATCCGAACTATTGTGTGAAATTACCATCTTCAGAGAACGGAATCATTTGAAAATCCTGCTGCATACCATATTTCTATTGTTGACAAATAAATAGTGATTTTTTTTTTTTTTTAAAGTATTTTGGACAAGTGACTTTCAAATGAATAGCTTCCCATTATAAGCTTAATTTAAGCTTTATGAAATTATGACTTGTTTGTACCATATAAAGTAGTGATTTAACAGCTAAACCGTGGGACAAAGATGGTGAAGTATATTGTTCAAAAGGTCTCCGCCATTCACATTTTCTAATTATATTATAGAGGTTGCTTTTTTATTTGGAAACAGTTCAAGTTTTGAATTTACAATGGTCCAGTTTTAAATGAACAGACCCAGTGACAAGGAGATGTTTATGTTGTGCACATCTGTGCAGCTGTGTCGAGGAGCTGTGTCGGCGAACTGCTCGGAGCAATGTTCTTTAGCTCGCATGATAAGCAGTTTATTTAATCTGTTTGTTTAACTGGACTTGATGATTCCATTCCAGGGCTAACCTGAAGAGGGGCATCAGGAAGGCCAAGCACTGCCATAAGCTCAGGATTGAGGAGCACTTCAACAACAACTCCGACCCCCGACGCATGTGGCAAGGCATCCAGGCCATCACGGACTACAGACCCTCCAACATCACCCCCACATCCAGCGACGCCTCCTTCCTTGAGGAGCTTAACCACTTCTATGGCCGCTTCGACAGGGACAATCTAGAGACAGCCATCAAGGCTGTGCTACCTGCCGATCACCAACCCCTCACACTCACCCCCTACGACGTGTACGTGGCACTGAGTAGGACTAATGCACGTAAGGCTGCTGGCCCTGACGGCATCCCCGGGCGCGTGCTCAGTGCCTGTGCTGCGCAGCTGACAGACGTCTGGACTGACATCTTCAACCTGTCACTTGCCCAAGCAGTTGTCCCCACTTGCCTTAAAGCCACCTCCATCGTGCCAGTGCCAAAACACTCCACTGCGGCAAGCCTCAATGACTTCCGCCCAGTTGCACTTACCCCCATCATCACCAAGTGCTTCGAGAGGCTGGTCCTGGCACACCTCAAAAGCTGCCTACCCCCCACACTGGATCCCTATCAGTTTGCCTACCGCAAGAACAAGAGTACGGAGGATGCCATCTCAACGGCACTTCACTCCGCCCTCTCCCACCTTGACAACAGAGACACTTATGTAAGAATGCTGTTCATCGATTACAGCTCAGCATTCAACACCATTATTCCATCAAAACTGATCACCAAACTCGCCCAACCTGGGCATCGACCCCTCCCTCTGCAACTGGATACTGGACTTTCTAACCAACCGACCCCAGTCTGTGAGGTTAGACAAGCACACCTCTTCAACCCTCACCCTGAACACCGGCGTTCCTCAGGGCTGTGTGCTGAGCCCCCTCCTCTACTCCCTCTTCACCTATGACTGCACACCTGTACATGGTACTAACACCATCATCAAGTATGCAGATGATACAACGGTGATGGCCTCATCAGCAACAACGATGAGCTGGCCTACAGGGAGGAGGTCCAGCACGTTAGCAGCATGGTGCGCTGACAACAACCTGGCCCTTAACTCCAAGAAGACCAAGGAGCTCACTGTAGACTTCAGGAAGTCCAGAGGCATCACGCACACCCCCATCCACATTAACGGGACGGAGGTGGAACGTGTTTCTAGCTTCAGGTTCCTGGGAGTCAACATCTCCGATTACCTCTCTTGGTCCCACAATACCTCTACTCTGAAAAAGAAGGCTCATCTGCGCCTCTTCTTCCTGAGGAGACTGAAGAAGGTCAATCTGTCTCCTCAGATCCTGGTGAACTTCTAGCGCTGCACCATCGAGAGCATCCTTACCACCTGCATCACAGTATGGTATGGCAACTGCTCTGTCTCCGACCGGAAGGCACTGCAGAGGGTGGTGAAAATTGCCCAACGCATCACCGGTTCCACGCTCCCCTCCATTGAGTCTGTCCAAAGCAAGCGCTGTCTGCGGAGGGCGCTCAGCATCGCCAAGGACTGCTCTCACCCCAACCATGGACTGTTTACCCTCCTACCATCCGGGAGGCGCTACAGGTCTCTCCGTTGCCGAACAAGCAGGTCGAGGAACAGCTCCTTTCCGGCGGCTGTCACTCTACTAAACAACGTACCTCGGTGACTGCCAATCACCCCCCCCCCCCCCCCCCCCGGACACTTATTATTTATTTTTTATTCAAATCGTTTGCTATGTCGCTCTTCAAGGGAGATGCTAAATGCATTTCGTTGTCTCTGTACTGTACACTGACAATGACAATTAAAATTGAATCTGAATCTGAATACACCAAATTATTTAAGTATCACAAATGCTTTGGCAAATTAGCATGTGATCAATTAGCATCAAGCTAAAAAAAAGTTAGGCACAAAATGCTGGAGTAACTTAACAGGTCAGGCAGCATCTCATGAGAAATAAAGATGGGTGATGTTTCGGGTTGGAGCCCTTCTTCAGACTCTGTCCCGACCCAAAACTTCATTCATCCTTTTCTCCAGAGATGCTGTCAGACCTGTTGAGATACTCCAGCACTTTGCATTTATCTTTTTTAAATAAACTGGCATTGGCAGTGCATTGTTTCTAAAAAAAGAATCAGTGAGAAGACAATATTCCACTGCAATGTTCAATATTCTGCAGAAATATGGGCAGAAGTTGGCCCCTGGATTAATTTATATAGTAATTATATCTTTGCTTCACCCTCCACAAAAACAATTATGCTTGTTCCAATCTTTTTTATCGATACTTAATTTGAAAACTTTGCTTACTCTTCCTTTTGTGCAAAAGATTAAACCAAGGATTCAATTAATATTTCCTCATCCCTGGATCGGACTGAATTACTTTTGCATTGTACTTCTCTTAATTTTGTAGAACATACTTTCTATACACAAGGTGAAACTCCTTTGCTCCAAATGGAAAGATGTACATGTACCAAGGTTATCCAATCCTTAAAAAAAAAAAATCCGTCACAAAAAAATATTCGACTGTTGAGGTTGCAAATAGTTGGTAAATCAACAAAACATAAATATTCTGAAATTACTGCAGGATCCAAAAGACCAAAAAACTTCCAGGAAACATTTTATTCAATATTTAAAAGGAAAGCAAAAGAAAATAAACAAAAGACATAATGAAATTAAACTGGATTGGTGTTTGTGAATTTTATGGCAGAATTTAAGGAGAGAGTAATCAAATTCTGTTCAGCAGGTCATTTGGGAAAAATCTTGGGAGAAACTAGAAACATTTTTTTGGCTCATCTGTTCTCTTCCTTAAAGGTTGTACCACCTCAGTTTCTAACTTCATTAAGCGTCATTAGTCCATTAAAGACAAACAGTCCATGGCAGTGATCAATCAGAACATTTTTGACATCCACACACACTCTTGGCACGCATCATGATTTTGCTGTATTGAAATGGAAATTAGACTGGCAAAGAAAACAGTAGGCCCAATTATGGTCACTTCAAAAACAGATTCACATTTATGCACTCACATGCTCTGAAATCAGGAAACATTGCAGCTGCATGTACTAGTAATTCAGTATGAGATTTTCTTTACCAATCTTAAATGGATGCAAAAAAGAAAATAAGAAAGCCTTGTGTGATAACTTCAAACACACATCTACATGCACATTTTACAGTTGCTATGGCAAATGGAACAGGTGCAGGGAAATGCTGGAATACTTTTCAGTATTGGTTTAAACTGCTAGTTTTTCCTTTTATATTTATTTCAATATTTTTCGTGACATTTCTTCCCGCGTTAGGTTCAATGGCACCCAAATTTGCTGAAAGTTAATTGTGAGTACAGGAATGCATGTCTAAGACTTTAGTGGAACATGGAAGTGCTGAAAGATTAACATGAAAACAGAGCACCAACAATACGATCACAGGGACAAGGAATTTGAGGACAGTAACTGCAAATCATGCTAGAACGAATGATGCAAATTGGTTTGGATTCAATACAAAACCAATTTTTGTGGTCAAAGCAATTAAAGAAGAACAAAGGCAACCAAGGAAGATTAGCCATGACACTTTACTTAGCCCTGGCAAGCCTGCCAAATGTTCCCGAGTATCTCCAAGAAAATGGGGGGGGGGAAGAAGAGATTCATAGGTACATAGTTCCTTGAAAGTGATATCACAAGTAGATAGGGTGGACAAGGGAGCTTTCGGTTCACAGATCCCTTCCATCGAGGGGATCTATCGCAGTCGCTGCCTTTAAAAGGCTGGCAATGTCATCAAGGACCCACACCATCCTGGCCACACACTCATCTCCCTGCTACCTTCAGGTAGAAGGTACAGGAGCCTGAAGACCGCAACAACCAGGTTCAGTAATAGCTACTTCCCCATAGCCATCAGGCTATTCAACTTGGCTCGGAAAAAACTCTGAACATTAACAGCCCATTATCTGTTATTTTCACGTTATCAGTTTATTTATTCATGTGTGTATATATTTATATAAAGGTATATGGACACACTGATCTGTTTTGTAGTCAATGCCTACTTTGTTCTCTTGTGCTGAAGCAAAGCAAGAATTGCATTGTCCTGTCAGGGACACATAACAATAAACTATCTTGACTTGATAGGTCTTCAGTCTGAGTATTGAGTATCAACATTGGGATGTTATGTTACAGTTGTAGAAGACGCAGGTGAGGCCACATTTGGAAAATTGTTTCCTGTTTTGGTCATCCTGCTACAGGAAAGATGTTGTTAAGCTGGAAAGGGTGCACAGGATATTTACAAGGATGTTGCCAGGATCTGAGCTATAGGTAGAGGTTGAGTAGACTAGGACTTTACTGCTTGGAGTGCAGGTGGATAAGGGACAATCTTATAGAGGTGTATAAGATCATGAGGGGAAGAATTAGAGTAATCACACAGAGAACTTTCCCTAGTGTAGTGCAATCAAGAAAGATGGGACAGAGGCTTGATGTGAAAGGGGAAAGATGTAATAGGAACGAGAGGGAAACTTTTTCCACACACAGGGCGGTAGGTATATGCAACAAGTAAGAATTCTATTTCAGGATATGACAATAATTATTCTATTTCAGGATATATGACAATAAAACATTCTTGACCTCATTGATCTGAAAGGCTTTGCCAACCTTGAATCCAACCATGGGCAGGTAAAATGAGAAGATGTGACTTTATGAACGAGTCAATACAATCTGGAATATACCGCCACTTCAAATAGTGTCAGCTGGTTGTTTATCTTTATTTACCTTTTATTTGTCAATTTTGAATTTGAAAAAATTAAAAAATATATATTTTTGACTTAAATGTCTCTGGGTATCAAATGCCTTTGGGACGAGCTATCAGTATGTTCTGGGGCTAGGCGATAGGAACCAACCAGTGAGGCCTCATCCCTGCTAGTCATGCACTGCTTTCATTCCCTAGATGGATCAGACATCAAGGTCAATTGGTACCAAACAGCCACCAATGTGCAGTTGCAGGAGAATGACTGGGGGAAGAGCACAAAACAGACCATTTAAATCTAAACAATGTTACTTGGAGTGGTTTGCAAGAGCAGAATGAAGTATAAATTCAAACATCTCTTAGGTTGGCACAGTACCGCAATAAAGTATTTTAGAATGCATTTTGGATGGATGAATGTACATACATTTACAGTACATACAGCATTGGGGATACTGTACATAAGTAAGTTGTGCTAAGTAATTATAAATCCCTGGTTAAACTGCAGCAAGCGTATGTATTTATGTGCTGTAATTCAGGCATTATGCTTTGGGATAATATGATGTTCTTGGAAATAGGCCAGATGTTTACTAATATGACACATGACTTGCCGAGTTGCTCCAACACTGTTTTTTGCCTCATGATTGCAACATTAACAATTTCTTGTTGTCTCCATTATACCACAATGATACTCACAATGAGGAACATTGTGTCGATAGAATCGATAAGCTTGAATTGTTATCTCACAAAAGAAGCTTCAAGTGTGACTTTAGATTTGAGATAGAGCATGGAAACAGACCCTAATTGACCCAACCTAATAAATCCATTTTAATAATGACAGACATTTTTTGTTGTTGTTTTTAAAAAAAAAGACACAGCAATTGGGGAATAAAATGCTTCAAAATTGACCTGTAACCAAAAGGACATAGACTTAAAATAATTAGCAAAGTGTTGGTGGGAAAATGAGAAGCCATTAGTTTTTGAATGGGTTATGACAATTTGGAATATACCGACATTTCAATAAGTGCCAGAAAACTATTGGCTTCAATAAGGCACTCCCAAGGACCATTAAAGAGATGCTTAACATCTGATCTGCCCTGCATTCACAAAGAAAGATGACCAATTTGCATCTCTTGGCACCACTTTCACCACAAAAGTGGTCAGACCTCTTTAAGTATGTATGACATTCATCTCCATCTGAAGTACAGAATTTCCTGGTTCACGCTTTGTTGATCTCCCAGTACATGCTTGAGACATAGCAGATGGTACCAGAATACTGAATGTTTGTGAAGGTGGCGTGTTCATTTTCCGATGCTCTATTCTCACTGCTGTTTGAGAAACCTGGTGCATGAAAGCCTTTGGTTTCACTGAGCAGAAACTGGGTCATTTATGTACAAATAACAATGACATTTCAGCCTTTCTGATAATTTGTCCTCTGCAAAATTACAAACAGGTTTATCAATGACAATCCCTTTGAGAATGCTTTGCCTTCTGTAACAGCTCAATAAACAAAACCATAGAAATTCTCTACTCTTTTCTCCAATTCTACTATGTGTCAGCATGGACCAAATTTCTTCAAACTGAGCTGCAACCTATAACAATCCCACCAAGCAGAAATTTAAAGCACACATTTTTACTTCTCAAAAGAAAGTTCTCCTCTCCTGGACTGCAACCTTGACGGGGAGGAGAGGCTTGTGTACTCCAGTGATCTTTAGAGCTATGCTGGATGGGGTATCATATCCCTGGCAGGTTTAATCAAACCAGACAGGTCTCGGGTGAGGAGGTAGATGAAGCAGTCCCTGGTCCTCCAGGTTGGGGTTTGGGCTTGGGGTTACCTACCCCATCCAGGAAAAAAGTGTGAATTACAGAAACTTTGATGAATGAAAACCAAATTACACACTTGGTTGAAGAAGGTGCCCCAGCAATGGGGAACATGACGCTTCCCAGCCAAACCCGCAAGGGCACTGGGAAGCTGACACACCTCCTGACGCCAAATAAATCCATCCTTGTGGGGACATGGAATGTCCGAACCATGTTCCAGGCTGGCAAGGCTGCCACAATTGCCAACAAAATGGTGCGCTATAATATCTTAGTCCTGGACTTGGCTAAAGCAAGATGGACATAGTCAAGGGAGATCAAATTGGTCAATGGGCAGTCCATTATCTACTCCAGACAGGCGAAGGAGAAAACGGAGTTGGATTGGACACACCTTCAGGAAACCTGCCACAAACATCACCCGGCAAGCCCTGAAATGGAGATACCAAGTTCTACAACAAAATGAAAAATGGTCACCCCAGGAACAGCTGGAGAAGAGGTGTCCAGATAGAAATGTCTGAGAGTGGGCTCAACTGGAGAGATTTCGAAAGAACTGCCAACAACCGAGTGAGTTTTCTCCAGGTGTTCCAGTTTCCTCACATACTTCAAAGAGGTTTGTAGGTTAACAAAAACATTTGAACTATTTTCCGAAACACAAATCCAAAAAGTTATTTCGGACTTGTGTTTTATTTTCTTTGTGGAAAAGATTGCCAATTAAACACTGTTGCTGCACTCTTGGCTTCCACCACAGGAGAGTAGCTCAGTAGATACCAAATATTTTCTGTGCATTAGTGTATTAAACCTTACCAAGATTGGCAACATTATCACCCCCACCCTCCCCTCCGTCCTCCATAAGTGGATATATAGTACTCCAGAAATTTCAGTTTTTCCAAAAATGAAAATCCATTAACTCAGAAAATCTAATATGCATTGCAGATTCATTTCACAAATTACACCACGTGAGAATGCTTTAGCATATTGTAATATTGACTTGTTTCTACATTAGATAAATCCATTTCCCCAAGAGACTAAACATAATGAAACAAATTTGAATCTGCCTAAATATCCTTGTTTCGTTAATCTTTTGGGGTCAAGGAAAGAGCGTTCACGTTGCGGCCCTGTCTCCACCAAACATAAGCGACAAGGCAGACACCATTGTGTGCAGATGCCGAGAAGTGTGTTCAGCTGTGGCTGAACAACTTCTAATCTTGTGGGTGGACTCGAAAATAAGTTAATCTTTTGTGAAACGAATGTACAATAATACCCCCAAAATAATGTTTAAAATTTAAATAATTAACACCCACATTAATCATAAATTCATGTTTTTTCCATTATCAAAAGAATGGGATGAAACATCAATTCGGCAAACTTAGATAATTTACACTGTAAACATAGCAATTTCTAATCTTAAGAAATGTTTTTACATTTCAAATAAATTTGTTGTTTTTTTAAAAACATAAAAGAACGTTTCCCGTCATTCACTTTCCCTGCATACAGTGCGATCTGTACAGCGTGATCTGTATGCAGTGCACATAACATTGGAGGGAGACGAACAAAACAGAATGACTATTGCAAGTGGTGGTAGAGAAGTGTGCAGTGATCCATTTGAATCTTTTCATGTGACTGTTCCATTTCCCATTTCAAGTGCAGAGCACAGGAATGTGTTTTTTTTTTTTTAAAGACTATTTTCAGTGTCTGATTTAAAAAAAATTAAGAATCCTGTTAGCTGCTCCATAATTATTCAAGTATTCTCCATATTCCTCAAGATAACATATATTCTCATAAAATGTGCAATCACATTTGGTTCTCCCAGAGATTAGAATTTTCCTCATCCATTTACAGTTCTAACAAGAGCTCGAGTTCATTGACAGATCTGAACAACAAATTACTTTCTCACTGCAGACCGAGCTATGCCACATGGTCTCAATTAATATATTGTGCTATCAAGACGTATTCTACTTAACTGCGATCATCTTAATGTCTCTAAACATACATTGGGTGGCTTCAGCAATGGCTGCCTTGCCAACAGTCTGTCTGTCCTTTCGTTGTGTTTAAATAGTATGTGTTAAAGGTATGTTTTTGTGTTATTCAGCTTGTTTAATGTTGGGGGGAGGGGGACGAAACCTTCTAATTTCTTACCTCAACGAATATGCAATTTGTTTTCTTATCATATCTCCGTCCGCACTGCAGCCTGACATCGAAGACTTGGCGGCCTTTGCCGAAACAAATTTTTGAGAGCTCCACCGTGGGTGCCTACGGCACTTTAACATGGTGGAGCCTGCGATCCCTTTGCCAGGGATTGATCTTGTAGCTCCAACCGTGGATACTTGCGGACTTAACATCATGAAGTCTGCAGTCTCTGGACAGAGACCAACATCGGGAACTCCAAGCCGGCAGGAGTTTCAACCGCCCTGACGCGGAAGCTTTGACCACCAGAGCTTCGATCGCCCCGTCCACGGGAGATATGAAGATTGGAATTTTTTTCCCTCCCATCGCAATGAGGAATGTGGAGTATCTGCTGTGGTGGATGTTTATGTTAACTTATGTATGTGTGTGTCTTGTTGTTTTTTTCTCTCCGTATGGCTGTATGGTAATTTGCACATCACTGTACCTTAATTGGAATATGTGGCAATAAAAGACCTTTGAAATCCAAACCACGTTAAATACATTTTTCTGCATGTGCATTTTTTTCCTCGATAGTTTAATATCACTTATCAGTGGGTTTATAGGGCTTGCACTAGACTTCTACTATAAGCTTGGTACACTGATTGAAGTCGCTACTGAGTAAAACAGGTCAAGTACCCAACAAGTATCCACCACATATGTATTAATATAGGAAATAGTAATATTTGGAGTACTTATCTAAGCAGCAGCAGTAATATTGTTTCTTACCGGGCCACAGGTATGTAAAAGGGTCAGTAAAGAGTTAGTCATCAGTTGCTGACAAAGTACTTTGTGTCTTGTATTTCATTATTCATGATCATCCAAACTGCACACTCAATGGCACAGTCAAAACCCAATCCTTAACCACCCTTCTGTCACCCCTCTTCCCTTTATCACCTTCCATCTATATCCCTCCCTCTGGCTTTAAATTTCAATCCTCCTCATCAACCTTTTTGTCTCCTTGTCACCTCTAGCCTCAGTTACTGCACCAAGGTGCCAATTTAGCCACTCAGCAGATCTGGCAGCATCTCTGGAGAGCATAAATAGGCAGCATTTCAGGTTGGGATCCTTCTTCAGACTCTGGCCAGGTTTGTCCCACTTCCCCTTTCCAGTTTTCTTCCTTTTAGTACAGTCAATCTAAAAAAGTGTTCCGATATGTCATTTGTCCATTGCCTCCACAGATGTCGCCCGACCCATCAAGTTCCTCCAGCAATTTGTGGTTTGATCAAGATTCCCACAACTGCAGTTCCTTGTGTTCTCTAAAGCCCAATGTGTTTGGTTAGTTTTTCCTGTGCCATACAATACATTACATTTCAGTACAAATGTGAAGGTTCCTCAGTTTCGTTTGCATGAGTTGCACAATGGTGCAGCAGTAGAGTTGACGACTTAGTGTTAGAGATCCAGGTTTAATCCAGACTACAGGTGTTATTCGAACAGAGTTTGTACGTTCTCCCTGTGACTACGTGTTTTTTCTCAATGTGCTCCAGTTTCCTCCTGCGACCCAAAGATGTACAGTTTAATTGGGTTCTCTAAATTACCCTTAGTGTGTAGAATGCCAAATTGGGATAATATAGAACTAGTGTACAGGTGATCATTGGTTGGCACGGACTCAGTGGGCTGAAGGGCCCGTCACTATACAAAGCCAAAGCACGATGAAAATCAGCAATTTCACAAAATACTGCAATGTCCAGAATTATTGAGGGAACTCCAACAGCTTTGAAATGTAAATTTGGTATCAACATTTCAGAGGTTCTTTGTTGCCTTCATTGCTGCTACCGCACAGAGGACCAATAGATCTGGTTCTAACCACCACCTGATGCAGCAATACAATGCATACAGCCATTGGAGCTATTCACATTGTGCTTCGAGGGAGATTTTTCAATCCTAGCCAAGTAATGTCAGAAATAACCCAACCAAAACGAGCCCACTGCTGATGATTTTGATGAGCTCTTTTTGGCAATTATCCCATGGAGGAAGTGGCAAATTGATCTCATGTAGGGAGGTAATTCTGTTGATGGCAGCAGAGAAAATTGGGGGAACTAAACAATAAAACTTGGTAAGTGGCTTACTAAGTGATGAATATTCCTCGAGTCTCAAAAAAAATCCAAACGCATTTGAATTCTTCCTTAGGAGAGGTGGCCAAGTCAAAGAAGTGATGAGCAGTTGTGGAAGAAAGGACATCTAATCAGATCCACAAACAGCTCTGTTAGGATGCAATAGAACAATGGAGCACACATGGTTAATAGTGGGAAGTATGTGGTGTCCTCTTGAATAATTCAGAGCAGTGTAGCCCAATGACAGTAGCCCAAGAGTATGCAGCATTTAGATGACCAAGCAATAAAAGAAGACAGGAGGGAGTCTTTGATGGAATGTGGCAACCAGAAAGAACCAGAGGTACTACAGTTCTGAAGGCATGTATGTTGTCATCTGCCAACCTGTTCCATGTCTACTCTTCACTTCTGTTGAGCTTTCAAACAGAGTTACAGAAACTCCAGGAAATAAGTTTCCATCTATTCTTGGTGTGCTAAGTTGTCAATTTAATGAGCATCAACACTCACTCGCTTTCCTGCAGAGAAATTGAGATAGCGGCTAAAAAGATCTTTGAAACAGCATTGGACCAGTTTATATGCAAAACCTGCCAAAATACAACCTTGTTCACAATGGGACCGCAGTCTGCTCAATGCAGCTTGTGACAACTTCAATTTCAATGATTCTTTATTGTCACGCACACTTGGGTACAGTGAAATTATTTGTATTTTACATGCAAGTCAAAGTATGCGAAGAGCCGCCATGTTTCTAGCGTGACAAAGTTACAAAAGTACTCAGTCATGTTGGTCCCTGTTTGTTCACGTCGATCTGTCTGCCTCTCCATGGCCTGTCCTTGTCCAGCAGGTCTGCTCAGCTCTTATTAAATGGTTTTTTTCTTACCTCCCAAGGACCCCGACCATGGTCAAGACAGCACCTTCTGCATTGTAGCGAGAATCTATCCTGATTCAGCATGATTAACACTGATTAACAGCTAAATGATCGACACATTTCTCACTGTTAGTTTAACCTCACTTATTAGAGTCTGGGACATGTTTGCGCGACCTGAAGTCATTTTTTAAGCTGTTTCGTCAAGTCTACCAACTTCAGCTGGGCAGCAATGTGGACAGCAGGGGAAAAAAAACCCAAAGAGCAAAACATGTTCCAAGTTAGACACAGAGGCTAACTCTACAGGGACTAACTCTACAGAACGTTTTCCCTTCCATTATTTATTATGTAAAATAATATGTGTGTTATGATTGTGTTTATAATTTGTTTGGTTGTTTTGTTGTTTGTCTTATGCACGAAAGTCCACGAGCATTGCCACTTTCATTTCACTGCACATCTCGTATGTGTATGTGACAAATAAACTTGACTTGACTTGAGAAACTGGAGATCTTGGAAACTTAAGCAAAACAAAATGCTGGAGGAACTCTTAGTGGATTAGTTTACTGTACAGGTTGCTGCTCCTGCACACACACTTCCTCGCCCTTGTCCAGACACACTTTGGCCTGACGGCGGGGGCAATCCCCGGTGGAAATTTCTCTATAAGGGAGTCATCCCCTTTTATATTGGGGACCTGGGATGGAGAGTGTTGCACAGAGCTGTGGTGTGTAACAGATATTTGAATTGGTTCATGGACTCGCCAGCCGCCTGTAACTTCTGTGGCAAAGAAGACTGTTTCACGTGTATATGGAGTGTGAGAGGTTGCAGCCCCTGTATGAGTATCTGAAGGGCTGCTCCTCAAGTTGTGGTCGCATTTTAGTCCCACAATTTTGGTATTTGGGCATGGCAGGGAGTGGGGAGAGTCAATCGAGGGGGTGGGAGCTCCCCGTCGGTTTACTCCTGGGCCTGGCCAAGATGGCCATTCACGGGTCCAGGCAGCGGGTAGTCAATGGTCACCTTCGGTCGGTTCTTCCGCTCCATAGATGCTGCTGCACCCGCTGAGTTTCTCCAGCATTTGTGTACCAGCGGGTAGTCGATGGTCACACCAGAGTCGGCTGCCTGTCCCTCCTCCTGGCTTATGTCCATGCTCGCCTGTCACGAGTGTTGTGCACTGGAACTCTGGAGGCGTTCTGTGAATGCTGATCACGCGGGGGGGGGGGGGGGGGGGGTCCAAGCGTATTGTAGATAAAGATGGCATTATTGTATTTTAATCATCGCCTGATGCAATGTGATTATTGAAAGTCTTTATACCTTCTTGTACACTGTAATATGCAAATACTGAATAAAGTCCTTGTTAAGAAAGAAAAAGAAAAGTAGATTAATTGACATCTGCGGAGGGAAAGAACAGATGACATTTCAGATTGGGACTTTCCATCATGCTGAAGATCTTGACCCAATATGCCATCTGTCTATTTCTTCCATTGATGTTGCCTGATCCACAGTATTGCAAGTTCTATTGAGTATGTACCACAATGGCATAATTTAATTAATTGAGCTTCAATTTACGTCAAGAAGAATGAAAATGAGATTACATGCACGTCTGACATCCTGATCCACGCTGCACACAGAATTGCTCCTTGCAATTTTGAAATAGATGACATTTCATCCAGAAATGATCACGAACACCAGAAAAACACTATCAATCCAATTTCGAGCCCAAGGTCCTTCACTGCTGAAAACATCTCAACAGGGGAAAAGCTTCCTTCCCAGGCTGAGATGTCTTTTTTCCCCTCAGAAGTGGACATGAAATATTGACATAAAGGTAGTTTGGTGACAGTGCAATGGAAAACATCCAACAAAATGGAGAGAGCTGAGCAAGTGCAGCTGCAAAGATATTGTGTATGCACAAAACTGAACCTCTGTGGATTTCAAATGTTACAGTTGTAAGTGATCAAATCCCAGCCTTTCATCTGATGTCAAGAGGTTCATGCCAAAAAAGCTGAGCGGAGGGGCAAGAAAGCGCACAGGCTTGATGAAAACAAAATTAAGTAGAGAAACAAAGAGCAACATGAAAAGAATATCAATAATTTTAGTTTGGGGAGGCAGCGTGGAAACGGGCCCTTTGGTTCACTGAGTCCACTTTGATCTATAGTCATCTGTATACTAGTTCTACCCTACACACAATTTGCAGAAACCAATTAACCTGCACTTTTTTTGGAGTGTAGGAGGAAGCCAGAGCAAACAACGCAGGTCATGGAGAGAACATACAAACATCCATACAGACACCACTCGCAGTCAGGTTTGAACCCTGGTCTCTGGCATTGTAAGGCAGCAACTCTACTGCACCATTATATAAACTCAAGGAAAATACAAAGATATTTTCTCCATAAACAGTAAGTGGATAATCAGGAAAAGAATATGATCTATGAAAGACTCAAAACATAGTGTTTGATGACTGTAAAAAGACCACTTGTTTGCACCTGTGATGCTATGTAGTGCTTCAAGAGGTTTTGCAAAATGTATCCTGATTATTTAAGGAAGACAGTGAGGCTCTGTCCATCTCGCTTCAATCCAATTTGGATTTACACCCAGGATACAGTAGTAGTTCTGCAAGTTTGCTGACATTGTCCCCTGGTTTTAAAAAAATTGAAATGTTTGGTTGAATAATTGCCAGCCAGCCTATTCTCAGTGGTGGATGAAGCATTGGAAAAAATCTGAGGGCCATTGTTTGTCATCATTTCGAAAATCCCACAAGGACAGACTGCATGGGTTTGCAAAGAGAAATTCATGTCTGACTAACAAATGGATGTTTTGTGGAGCTAATGAGGAAAGTCAGAGGGCAACATATTTAATGTAGTTCAAGGTTTTTGATGATGTCCCATGTAATATAGAATGGTGTAAAGAATATTGGAAAATGTATTCAAGGGTATAATGGAAAAACACTCACGGCTCTTCAGTTTGCATTGATCTCTATGTATTATGCAACCTTTATAAAGTGAAAAGCAGTCTCGAGATTACGGTCAATTATAGGAACACGAGCGTGTTAATAGTTATGATCTGAAACATTTGCAACTGCAGATAAACATGCAGATAACTTCTATTGCCATTACTTGTTTTGTGAAGCCATTGGAAGATAGAAGTGTGCTAAACATTTCAATTGGATCTTAACTGTGAATATGATTGAGGTGCAGCAATGTACAAAGCTGATCATTTGTTTGGTCAGCTTATTTTCCAATTCTATTTCATCCTCATCTACATATTGTTACCCACTTGCAAAAATGTTTAACACAAGTTCAGAAGTTATAGGAGCAGAAGTAGGTCATTCGGTCCATCAGGTCTATTCCACCATGCGATCATGGCTGATCCATCTTTTCCTCTCAACCCCATTCTCTTGCCTTCTCCCCAGAACACCAACACCTGTACTAATCAACAATCAAATCTACTCTTGCTCCCAGATCATTCACATCTTTTCCATTCTTCAAATTATTTCTTTCTAAACTATCATCTCCCCTTTGCACATCTCTGCCCTACTGATTCCCATCACCCATGTGCACTAGGGATCATTTACAAAAGCCTATTAGGTTACCATCATACCCAAGGGACATAGGAGGAAGCCACAAGTGCAAAGAGAGAGCCAAGTAGTGACAGTGGGAAAATGCAATTCCCAATCAGGCAGCAAATAAGATGAGAATTGAACACAAGTTACCAGACTTGTATAACAGCACCTTGACTAGACCCCTCGTGTGACTGCCTCAGGGTGATCTGCAACTGCTTATTGACTCCCTTGAATCTGGCACCAGGAAGCCAACATGCTCCCACAGAAACACTTCCATCTGCCTAAAGACTGATTTGCTGAGCAAAATACAGAAATTAATTCAGAAAACAAAACTCTCAAACCGCAGTCACCGGTTGAGTTGTTGCTTCATAAGGTCGTGTGATAGGAGCAGAATTAGGCCATTCAACCTATCAAGTCTACTCCCCCATTTGATCATGCCTGATCTATCTCTTCCTCCTAACCCCAATCTCCTGCCATCTCCCCTTAACCACTGACAACTGTACCAAGAATCTATTTATATCTGCCTTAAAAATATCCACTGACGGCTTCCACAGCCTTCTGCGGCAAAGAATTCCACAGATTCACCACCTTCTGACTAAAGAAATTTCTCCTCATCTCCTTTTAGGAAGGAACATCCTTTAAATTTGAGGCCATGACCTCTAGTCCTAGAATCTCCCACTAGTGGAAACATTCTCTCCACATCCACTCCATCCAAGCCTCTCATAGCACCAGAGACCCGGGTTCGATCCTGACTACAGGTGCTGTCCATACAGAGTTTGTATGTTTTCCTTGTGTCCCACGTGAGTTTTCTCCGGGTGCTCTGGTTTCCTCCTATTTTCCAAAGACTACAGATATCTTGGTTAATTGGCTTTGGTAAAAAAATGTAATTATTCCCTAGTGTACGGGGGGTGATCGCTGGTCGGCATGGACTAAAGGCCCTTATTTCCGTGCTGTATCTTGAAAGTCCAAAAGTCTAAAGTCATAGAACTGAAACAACTAAAAAGAAAAATAGGGTAGAATTTCTGAAGAAGGGTCTCGAACCAAAACGTCGCCTACTACTTTTCTCCAAGGATGCTGCACAACCCATTGAGTTTCTCCAGCATTTTGTCTACTTTAGAAATTCCATTGATCACTGCAAGGAATTTTAGCACCAAAGCATGAGATTTCTGATATGCCTACACCACAGTAAACTTAAAGCAGAAAGGAATAAGACCAATTATCTACATGCATTTAAAAAAATGCATCCTGACAGCCTTGAAAAATGACAACTGCAAGATTTTCCGAATTACAGTAATTACATTAATAAACTGTATTGGTTTTCTCCATTTTTAAATGATAATTAATTGAGAAATTGAATAAGGCAACAAATTAATAATAATAATAAAACATTTTAAAAGTTACACCCAACATCGAGATATGCTGTACAAAAATCTATTTCTCAGTAGCTAAGCACACTGCATTAATTAATCTCACCTACATGTGATTTGAATGTTACCCAACAGAGAGAAAGAATCTTCATACCAGTCCATGCAAACTGCTGTCTGCATGGAGACAGCAATATAATCATTCCCCGAGGCCGTAAATAGCAAACCAGACATTCTCAATCGCACAAAAGCTTCATAAGTGTCTCCATTGTAATTCTTTGTTTATGACATTCGCTAAACTCATAATAAGCAGACCAATTACACATAGGCTGCAATAAGATCATCAGAGAAGATAATGCACAACAAAGAAGCGCCACAATTGAAAATCAGATTCACAGCAAAAGAATACAACTCCTTCAGTTCCCGAGGGGCCAGCACAACCTCGCTGTAGAATGTTTCCCCACTATCGCAGCTCACCTTAGTTGATCTTCAAATGACGGAAAGTGGATAAACACTTCCTCTTTTCAAAACAAAGAGTGAGAATAAATCTCCTTAGCCATCAGTAGCAAATAATGAAAATCATAAATTTAATTTCCTCCAGGAAGGAGATGAGAAATTAATTTAGTTAGAGGGTGGTGAATCTGTGGAATATTTTGCCACAGAAGTCTGTGGAGGCCATGTCAGTGGATATACTTAAGGCAGAGATAGATAAATATAGATAAAATTATAAAAGACGAGATAGCCGAACATTTGGATAGCAGTAACAGAATCAGTCCGAGTCAGCATGGATTTACAAAGGGGAATTCATGCTCGATTAAACTTCTGGAATTTTTTGAAGATGTAACTAGGAAAAAGGACAAAGGTGAGCCAGTACATGTAGTATACCTGGACTTTCAGAAAGCATTTGATAAGGTCTCACATAGGAGATTAGTGGGCAAAATTAGGGCACATGGTATTGGGGTTAGAGTGCTGACATGTATAGAGAAGTGGTTGGCAGACAGGAAAGCAAGAGTATGGATTAACAGGTACCTTTCAGAATGGCAGGCAGACAGTTTTGGTCAGTGGGGTCGCTGGAAGACGGCAGCCCTGCCAGCAGCATGTCAATTTTTCTACTTTTTTGGGGGGGGGGGGGGGGGGGGGGGGGGGTTGTGTGTTTAAATGTCTGTTTTTGATGATCCTCTGTGTGTCTTGTGTGGGGGGTGGTGAGGGGAAAACCGTTTTGGTTGCCCCCTCCACGGAGAGGCGACTTTATCCCCATGGCCTTACAGCAAGGATCTGTGCGGCCTTTTCCCGGAGATGCGCCCCAGGCCTTAGCGGCATGCGCAGCGCAGACTCTTGGCGTGGAGCAGGCGACCCCTCTCCGGGGCTCACCGGAGGGAAGCGCTCCATTCGCTGGTCCCCGGCAGCCTGAAGCCGTGGTCCGCAGCCTGGGATCCCTCGTCGGGGACCCGGGAGGAGAAGAAGTTCTGATTGCCGGCACGCGGCCTACTTCTATCATGGGCGCGGCATGGACTTACCATTAGGAGCGCGGTCCCTCACCGATTCAGGACTTACCTGGACTTTTTACCTTCTCTGCACATCTGGACTTCCGCAGCAACGGCTGTGGAGGGTTGAGGTTCTAACCATGGGGGAAAATGGAGGAGGCCTTGCCAAATGTTGTGCCTTCCACCACAGTGATTAATGCTGTGGTGGATTTTTGTGCTAAATTTTTTAGTGTGTTTTTATGTGTTATTTTTTATTGTACCGCTGCTGGCAAATCCATTTCACTTGCACTTTAAGTGCAAGTGACGAATAAAAATGATTGTATTGTATTGATTGTATTGACTAGTGGGGTACCGCAAGGCTCGGTGCTGGGACCGCAGCTATTTAAATTATATATCAATAATTTGGATGAAGGGATTCAAAGTAACATTAGCAAATTTGCAGATGACACAAAGCTGGGTGGCAGTCTGAACTGTGAGGAGGATGCTATGAGAATGCAGGGCGACTTAGACAGGTTGGGTGAGTGGGCAGATACATGTCAGATGAAGTTTAATGCAGATAAATGTGAGGTTATCCACTTTGGTAACAAAAACAGGAAGGCAGATTATTATCTAAATGTTGTCAAGTTTGGAAAACCGGAAGTACAACAGGATCTGGGGGTCCTTGTTCATCAGTCTATGAAAGTAAGCATGCAAGTATAGCAGGCAGTGAAGAAAGCGTATGTCATGTTGGCCTTTATAACAAGAGGAATCGAATATAGGAGCAAAGAGGTCCTTCTGCAGTTGTACAGGGCCCTGGTGAGACCACACCTGGAGTATTGTGTGCAGTTTTGGTCCCCTAATTTGAGGAAGGACATTCTTGCCATTGTGGGAGCCCAGTGTAAGTTCACCAGCTTAATTCCCGGGATGGCGGGACTGTCATATGATGAGAGAATGGAGCAGCTGGGCTTGTACACTTTGGAGTTTAGAAGGATGAGCGGGTATCTCATTGAACCATATAAGGTTGTTCAGGGTTTGGACACGCTAGAGGCAAGAAACATGTTCCCGATGCTGTTAACCAGGGGCTGATAAGGCTGAATCAAGTTAAAAATACAAGAAGATATTAAATTAGTTCCTGGGCTAGCTTACAGCTTAGATTTAGTCTCAAATTAGGCTTTTCTCCAGTAGAATAATACAAAAAGGCAAGTTTAGGTTTGCCTTGGGTTGAATTGAATTGAATTGAATCCTTTATTTGTCATTCAGACCTTTCAGTATGTTGTATGCAGAACGAAATGTCGTTGCCTGCAGCCATACATGTAATAATAACAACACACAATAAACACAAATTAACATCCACCACAGTGAGTTCACCAAGCACCTCCTCACTGTGATGGAGGCAAAAGTCTTAGAGTTACTGTCTCTTCCCTCCTCTTCTCCCTCTGCGCTGAGGCGATACCCCACCGGGCGATGGTAAGTCAGTCCCGCGGTTCAAGCTCCGTGGCCCTGGGGTGGTCGAAGCTGCCGCCCTCCAGTCCAGCGGACGCAGCTGTTGCCACGGGAGCTCCGGAAAACAGGCACCAGCCTGTGACCTGCGAGCTCCCGACGATGTCGTCCACTGGCCCGTGGCCGAGCCCCGGATTCAGGTTGCCGCCGCCATAACGCCGCCTCAGCCACTGGAGCACCGTCTCCGCCCCGCACCGGGCCGCCCACATGAGAGTGTCTCAGCCCCGCACCGCCCACACGTCAGCGCCTTCCAGCCGGGAGCCGGGCCGCCCACACGGGAGCGCCTTCCAGCCAGGACCCAGGCCGCCCACACGGGAGTGTCTCAGCCCCACGCCGTCCGCCCTCACCAGAGCACCGAGTCGTGCCACTGCCCGAATGTTGCCGCAGCTTGAAGACGGCCAACCTCGCGTTGGTAAGTCCTGGCTGGCTCTACCTCCGGAGCCTCAAGGTCGGTCGCAGGTTGGAGGCCGCCAGCTCCGCCATTAGGCCTCAGCTCAGGCGGGGGAAGAGAAGGGGGATACGACAAAAAAGTCCCATTCCACCGAAGGGAGAGACAGAAAGCCCTGTTTCAGCCCCCCCCCCCCCCCACACAAACATAACACCACCTAATAACCAAAAGTTTAACTGAACTAGACAAAAAAACAACACAAAAAAAGTAAAAACAGACAGACTGCAGGCGAGCCGCAGCCGTTTCACAGCACCGCCACTTCCGGACAAGTGTTGTGTATTGAGATAATGAATACTATAACATTTGTCTCCCAAGTGACGAGAGAGGAACCAGAGAAGAGGTTAGATTGATCTCTTTGATATGTAAAATGCCTTGCACCAAATGTCTGATGTTTATGAGGGAGGAGGTGACGAGAGAGGAAATTAGATTCATCTAAGCGGCAATAACAAATGGCCAATGTTTTTAATATGTAAAATATCTTGTACCACGTGTCAAAATGCCTTTGATGTGATGCATTCTGTAGAAACCTTTATTTTTCTGTACCTCTGACCATGGCTGTCTGTGGAATGTGCTAAGGTGACAAAAAAAAACACTATATAATACAATGTAATTCTGTTGTTCAAAGAAGTGGACTGAGGACAGTGAAGTGTCTGTATTGCTCACTTGACTAGAGTTCTCCCTCCCTTCTATCGGCCGATATAGTAAAGTTTTGAACTGGTCAAACAAACGTTTGTGAGTTGTCTGTTTATTAGTTATATCAATAACTTTTTCAGTGCCACAGTTTAAGAATAAAAAGCAAGCCATTTAGATCGACGAAACACTTTTTCTCACAGAGAGTGGTGAGGCAGGTTCCCTGGAAGCTTTCAAGAAAAAGCTAGATTAGGCTCTAAAAAATAGTGGTCAGGGGATATGGGGAGAAGGCAGGAACGGGGTACTGATTGGGGATGATCAGCCATGATCACATTGAATGGCGGTGCTGGCTCGAAGGGCCAAATGGCCTACTCCTGCATCTATTGTCTATTGACGCGGACTCAGTGGGCTGAAGTGCCTGTTTCTGTGTTAAATCTCTAAACGTAACTCCAAGGCCAATGTCAAGTTCTCAAATGGTGGACTAGCCAGAAAAGTTAGATGGCATAAGAATACAAGGTGAGCTCGTCAATTGGATTCAAAACTGGCTCAGACAAAGGACTCAAAGGATAGTTGTGGAGGATTAATTTTCTGATTGCAGGGCTGTGATCAATGGAGTGTCGCAGGTGTTGGTGCTGGGTCCACTGTTGTGTGTTATGTACATTCATGATTTGGACAAATTAGTGAACATAGTTAGTAAATTTGGAGTTGACACCAAAATTGGTAGCATAGTGAACAATAAAGATACTGAAGTTCACCCACCTCACCCCCATGCTCCCAGAATAGAGGATTCCAAAACTTGAGGGCATAGGTTTAAAGTGAGAGGGATTTTAAAAGGGAGTTTAGGGACAAGTTCATTCATAATCAATATCTGCAATGAGTTTCCAGAGGAAAATACCAAAGTGGATACAATTATGACTTTCAAATGACACGAACAAACTTATGAATCAGAAAGGTCAAGGGATGTGCACCAAATGCAGGCAGATGGGACTAGATCTGGGAATCTTTGCAAGCCAATGCTTTTCCCAAGGTTATCTTTCTTCAATGATCTCATTACTTCATACTTGGTCAACAAAGTTAACACATATCGTGCTATCGCACACATTTAGTGCACAACTCTTAAACATATTGTTCAACATTAACAACCAATGGAGATTAACGGTTAACAAACCAACTGAATATGAAACATCCCAGCTAAAGTAGAAGAAAATGGCTGATTTTTTTTTTATGCCATTAAATGCTCCTTTCACACTGCACTTTGAGCAATGTGCCCTATTTTGGACATTGTCAATAGTACGTGAAGGTTTCATTTCTTTCTCAATGTAAAGAACATCAAAGTCTGTGGTCCGAGTTATGCACAAAGACATTTTGGCTTTTTCATCTCACAAAAATACTTAGACAATTTTATAGAAAAAGTTCACTTCAAATACTGTTATATGTAGTGCAGACAGGATAAGAAAATGGATTCAGATTTTTTAAATGTAACCTTGGGACATTAAAAAAAAGTATAATCATTAAAGTTATTAATAGAATATTTTGCAAGATAAAAAAAGCAGCATCAAAATAAATTGTCTTCAAATCCGATGGGTTAGAATGGCATTTAACTTATCTGGTAATCAATTACACTGAAATCCAATTGAATGAAATAAATACTATTGTTTCTCTAAAGATAAATAAAAGATTATCTATCTTCAATGATCTCTTATTATTTAACACTGCCATCACAGTTATCAGATATTGCCAACATCAAAGACCCACACCATCCTAGTCCTACTCATTTCACCGTTGTCATTGGGAAGAAGGTACAGGAGCCTGAAATCTGTAACATCCAGGTACAGGATCAGCTACTTCCCCACAGCCATCAGGCTACTAAAGACATCAAATAAGTTCTGAACAATAACAGTCTATTATTATTATTGCAATATATCTGTTTATTTAGTGTTTATATATGGCCTATGGCAGAAGTCAGCAAACTATGGTCCCCGGGCCGAATCCGGCCCGTAGGTGTATTTTTTTTCCCCCCTCAATCATCTGGCCCACAAACCTCCGTCATCTCTGGTACCTGGAAAGTTTAAGAACAGCAGATGCTGGAAAAATCAATGGTAGAAAAAAATGTTGTATTTTCTACAGCATTTTTTTTCTACCTTCAGTACGTGGAAGGCGATTTAGCTGTACCGCATCCTGCGGAAAGCCGCCGGCACGGCCGCGCACCTTCTGTGCCTGGGCTTCACCGTCGGGATCGGGGTTGTCAGTAGGTCAGGGATGAGTGAGTATATTTGAGCTGAGTCCTCCGGGTGGCGTCCTCGAAGGTGCGGGTTCTATGCGAACACGCGGTTTGATGCCTGTCATCTGGGGCAGGATCCATATGTACTAGTGATAGATGTGGTCCGTCATCTGCCCCTTGGCAGAAAACATTGCTGACCCCTGGTCTATAGATACACTGAACTTTTATCTTCTGTTTTGCATTATGTTTACATATTCTGTAGTGCTGCACCAAGTAAGAATTTCATTGCCCTATCTGGGACACATGACAATAAAACTCTTGACTGTACCCGTGAATTAATCCTGGTGTCCTCTCAGATCACCAATTTTGAATCTGGACACCGCACCGCAGACAAAAGGGTTAGCAAAATACATAATTCAACTGGCTTCTTATTTACAGCATTTCATTCACGAAGCACAATGTATTAAAACCAGTTTCTAACACAACCCAGTTGACCAAAGTCTCGATTCAAACCAAACAAAAAAAATTCGACGTGCATGAAATCCCAGAGAGCAAACGCATGCAAACGTGAATTTTGCTTCAATTAATTCTTCTCTTAATTTGTTACGTAGACCCTTTCCTGAATCTTTTTTATTTCATTTGAACAAAAGGGAGAGCTGTCCATTAATAAGATTAAAGAAATGCAAGTCACTTAACATTTAAGGTAAAGCATTGCCACCATCAGTCAATAAAAGACCAAGATGAATTGGTCTACTCTAAACTACTGAATCAACCACTAGCTTTGTGTCTCTTTCAGATTCTTTCTTTTGCTGCCAGTGGTTACAGCAAGTTTCACCATCAGACCGTTTCACTGATCTCACCACCTCTTCGTCAAACACTCATTCGTGCGATCAATGATTAGCATTGACAGGACAGTGTAAACTCGATATGTATAGCAAAAATATCTATTTTAAAAATCTGTCACTTGGCCACAAACCTCAACTGAAAGGGAAACCCCTCACAATGCTGACTAATGACCACAATGGATCAACTTGTGTGGCCTCCACACATCCAATTATCTTGTCACACTATTCTACAGGGAGCAGGGAAAACATTCATGTGGTGCTAGAAACTAATTATGTTCATTTAGCTTCTCTAGTACAGTTTCTCAAGGTCTCAAAAACATCTCTAGTGGGTGGATACATCCAATCTTCAAAATACATTGAAGTTCTGCGCTATGCCCATCACATCAATGTTTTCATTGCTAAATTATCAATTATTCAGTTTTAGATCATACCCTCTCTTTCTGGAAGATATGGACTTCAAACATACCATTCTCGTTGGTACAGATCCTGAAGAAGAGTTCCACATGTGATGGCTCCATTCAATTCTCTACCAAATGTTTTCCATTTTACAAGTCTGTCATATCATTGTGGGCACCATCATTGAGTCATTGGTGCCAGCTGTGATTTGTTCTGTACCTTTTCATACCTCTAGTTTCCCTCTACCCTGACAACCAGTCTGAGGAAGAGCCTCAACCCAAAGCATCACCAACTCTTTTTCTCCAGTGATGCTACCCGACCCATTGAGTTAATTCAGCATCCAGTCTACCTTCTGTGTTGACAAAATCTTTGTCTACTATTACTCCACTGCATATGGAAACGTATACAATCAACAATGAACAATGATGATTCCTTTCAGGGTATTACTTTAATAACATGATGATGTGACCAATTGCCTTCTAGGGTATAATTATATTTACACAATGTTAAAAAAAAACTCTAAGAATATGAATAAATATGTTCTGAGGTCTGAAATATGTTCTGAGGTGAATCGCATAAATCTATCTGCACATTCCACATGTGGATCTTTTAGAGGTTAGAAATGCCTGATAGATATCCCACAAAAGTCAGTCTCAATCTTATCATTATATTATGTTCACACTCACTTACGCCAGCTGTGGTCATTGGGTTGTGATAGTAGAGAGAAGAGATTTAAAGTGAGGGGGAAAGATTCAATAAAAAACCTGAGGTAACTTGTTTTACACAAAGGGTGGTGAGTGTAAGGAACAAGCTGCCAGAGGAGTTAGTTGAGGCAGGTCTTATTGGTGTGTAGAAGAGACATTTGCACAAGTAAATGGATAGGATAGATTTAGAGGGCTATGAGGCAAGCATGGACTTGAGTAGATGGAGCCTGTTGGATGGCATGGGCTAGTTGAGCAGAAGGGCCTGTTTCCACGCTCTATGACTGACTCTAATCCTTGATGATTTTTCAACGTTTATTTCAGAACCTTGAAGTCAATTTGAGAATCTCAATCGCCAACCAAGCTGGATCAGTCTGGAACGCCATAGATTAAGCTTGGTGCATTGGATGAATGGGTGATATGTGGATGCCGGGTCAACATGTCAGATCGCAGGAACCTGGCTGGCAGCTCAGACGTGAGTGAGTGAAAATTTAAGATAGTAGTTCGCAAATGGGAACAGTCACCGAAAGGGCAAGGTCAGAAGGCAAGTGGAAAGTGGACAGGAGTGAAGGCAAGTTGAGAGATGATGCTGGCTGGGATTTGTGGAAAGGTTCCTTGTGAAGAGTTTACTTCTCCTCAGTCATAAGGAGTGTCAACAGCATAATGTTGTCGTCAGAATCTGTAGTCCTTTCAGGAGTTGGGTACAATTGTTTAAACAAGTTTGGACATGTACTGGGATAGTGAAGATTTAGAGGGATATGGACCAAATGCAGGAAAATAGGATTTTACTTCGGAGTCACGTGAGTGACTACGTGAAGAACCCACCCAGCGCGCAGGCGCGGCATTACGTCAGCAGTGCAACAGCGGCAGCAGCTGGAGCCAGGCTCTCCAGCTGCAGCATAAAGACGGGACCTCAGGTAAGTGTCTTTTTCGTTACAGAGTCGCGCTAGAGAGAATAATGGCCTCTCGCAAGCGACCAGCCAGGAGGACTGCCTGCCCTACTCCACCCGAGGACGGGTCCATAGCGGGACGGCAGCCTCTCGCAGCGGAGGAGCTTTTTCAACGCTCCCGCTCACCCGACACCGAGCCGCCCCCAGTGCTGCAGATCTCAACGCCCCGCACTGGGAGGAAGGCGACACAGAAAACCGACCGGCCGGTGTCCTCCGATGATTCGGAGGAACGGGAACACTCTCCCCCACCGAAAAGGGGAGACGCTCGGATAAGCTGCATGAGGCAGCTCCTCGAGCGTATGATCAATGAGGAGATGCGGCATCTCCCAGGAGGACGGGCTTTGGCCTCCTCCTCTCCACACCCTTCTGTACCCTCTATATTCGAGGGCAGTAAGGGAGGCCAGGACTGGGCTGGCCTATCCCAAGGGCAGGCGGAGGATATCGTCAGCATGCCGGGCGTGCCGGAAGAAGAGCTACTGGGTGTAGTGGGCCGATATGCGGCACCACCAACAACTGGGATGGTGTTGCCACCCAGAATGGCGGCAACTATAAACAGGCTGTCCAACAACCCGCTGCAGGACAAGGCTGTCCAGCAGGCCCTTGACAACTACATCGCGCCCGAAAATTGCGAGGCGCTGAGGGTCAAGACGGTAAATGGGCAGATCTGGAACCAGCTGGGGCAGCACATAAGGGCTCAGGAGGTCAAAATGCAGCGAGTCCTGAAGCTCCACTCAGCAGCCGTCACCGCCTTTGCTCGGTCCGTTGGGGATGAAGACTTGACCATACCCCAGCAGGATGCCCTCGCACTGATGTGCAGCACCACGTATGAGCTAAACAACCTACGGCGGGACAACATCAGGCCTGCCCTCAACCCAACGTATGCCGGCCTCTGTAAAGCTCCAGCGCCCGAACGACAGGCGCTGCTATTTGGTGCGGATCTGGCCAAAAGGCTTAAGGAGTTGGAAGAGGCGGCAAAACCAGTAGGCCTCATGAGGGCAGGGCCAGGACCGAGCAGGGCGAAGACACCCAGTTGGCCGCACGCCTCGGCAGCCACCAGCAGATACCGAGCTGGTGAAAGCCTGGTGACCGCCTCCCACTACCCCCAGTGCTCTTTTTTAGAGCGGGGCCCAGGGCGGAGCCGTGGGAAGATGCGCCGCCCCACCGCAGCACCAACACGGACAACCTTGGGCCAGACCCACCGGAAACGACCCCACAAGTGAACATGGAGGTAGGTGGGTCTGGTTCCTGTCAACATACACAGACAAAGGGTGTAGTATTAACAGGGGGACGTTTGAGGTTCTTCAAGCATGTTTGGTGCTCCCTTACTAACAATCAGTTTATACTCAACAGTATTAGTGGATACAAGATTGAGTTCAAACCAGGCGTAGAACCGCCAGTTCAGCACATGCCCCAAAGGGTGTTCCTTCCCTCGGCAGTTGAGAAGGTAGAAGGACAAGCTGAACTTGATCGGCTCGTGGCTAAAGGCATCATAGAAATGACCACACACGAGCCGCAAGAATTTGTATCAAATATTTTTTCTCAAAACCAAAAAAGATGGTGGATGTCGCATTATTATTGATCTGACATCACTCAATCAGTCTGTTGAGTATCAACATTTCAAAATGGAGACATTTGTCACTGCCAGACAACTGATCTCCAAGGGATACTACATGGCAAGCATAGATATCAAAGATGCTTACTATTTGGTACCCATTCATAAAGATTACTTTAAATATCTGAAATTTATCTGGAGGGGCCAGCTATGGCAGTACCGAGCTTTGCCCAATGGTTTAACGACAGCTCCCAGACTATTTACGAAAATTCTTAAAGTGGCCATGAAGAAATTGAGAGAACTAAAACATTTAGTAGTGGCCTATCTGGACGATGTTCTCATATTAGGAAGAACATGGGAACAAGCTGTCGCAGGAGTGTTAGCCACTAAACAACTCCTTGAAACTTTGGGTTTTATCCTCCACCCAGATAAATCAATATTGGAGCCTACTACTAACATGGATTACTTAGGCTTCACTATTGACACGATTCACATGACTGTCACTCTGCCCAGAAACAAAACAGTTTCACTCATTGAAGCTTGTAGCCATTTAATTGCCACACCACGACCTAGAATACGGCATGTAGCCAGAGTTATTGGCTCTATAGTAGCAGCATTTCCGGCTGCCCAACATGGGCCCTTGCATTATCAAAATTTACAAAGAGCAAGGACTCATGCATTACGCCTTCATAGGGGGCATTATGATCGCAAAATGGATTTACCCGCTGAAGCCAAATCAGAACTTCAGTGGTGGGTTGACAATATTTGGCACAGTCACAGTCCTATCACCGTAACCAATCCTAACATAACCATTGCAACGGATGCCAGTGCTTTAGGCTGGGGAGCTACTAACTCCAAAGACAGCACAGGTGGCAGATGGACTAACTCAGAGGCATCGCTACTACAATCACTGGGCATTAACTTTTTGGAAATGCTCGCCGCCTTTTATGGGCTAAAAGCATATGCATCTGGTATGCGACACGTGCATGTTAGAATTATGATCGACAACACTACGGCAGTATCTTATATCCAGCACATGGGTGGCATTAAATCAGTATCATGCGACAAATTAACTGCTATAATCTGGCAATGGTGTGTCGAGAGACATATTTGGCTATCAGCTGCCTATTTACCAGGCAAACTAAATTTAGTGGCGGACACCAGGTCACGAAAATTCAACGACAACATCGAGTGGATGTTGGACCCAAAATTATTTGCTAAAATTATCAAGCAATATGGTACGCCAGATATAGATTTGTTTGCGTCTAGGTTAAATCACCAACTACCCATGTATGTGGCTTGGGAACCAGACCCAGAGGCAGCAGCGGTAGATGCCTTCATGCTGGACTGGGGAAATTTCTTTTTCTATGCTTTCCCTCCCTTCTGCCTCATCAGTCGGGTACTCCAGAAAATTCAGGCAGACTCAGCCTCTGGCATTCTGGTCGTGCCCGACTGGCCTACCCAACCATGGTTCCCAATGTTCCACGACATGGTGGTAGAGACACCAATGGTCCTTCAACACCACCCCCAATTATTGACTCACCCGGTAACTGGCATTAGCCATCCATGCCACCAAAAATTGAAACTCCTGGTTTCCAGATTTTGAACAGGCCTTACCGGGGATTGGGGTTATCAGACAGAACAATCACCACCATGTCGGCATCCCTGCGAGTTTCCACCAAGAAACAGTACCTGACCTTCATCAGGAAATGGGAACAGTACTGTCTGGACGCAGGGACATCCTACACGACGACTTCGATCTCGGATGTGCTGGAGTTCCTGGCCCACCTGCACCATGACCTCAAGATGAGCTACAGTGCCATCAATACGGCTCGGAGCGCACTGTCCGCATACCTCATGCCGATAGAACAGCATAGTGTGGGATCCCACCCTCTAGTCATCAGACTCCTTAAGGGGATCTTTAATACCAAACCCCCTACACCTAGATACACTCACATGTGGGATGTGAGTGTAGTTCTCACACACCTTCGAGGTTGGCCTCCGGTGGGATCCCTGAGCCTGGAACAGGCCACTTACAAAACCCTCATGCTCATGGCGCTTGTCTCAGCACAAAGGGTCCATTCGCTCCATCAGCTTAATCTGAACTACATGGTGACCACCCCAGATACCATTACTTTCACCATGCCGGGGTTGGTAAAACAAAGTAGACCAGGTACATCAAACTCCCCGTTGATCTTCCGGGCTTACCCTCCAGATCCTAGGCTGTGTGTGGTGACCCACCTTCATCATTACCTAGACACAACCCAAACGCTAAGAGGGAGAGAGAAAGCCTTATGGGTTAGCCACAGAAAGCCTTTTGGACGGGTAACCAGCCAAACATTATCCAGATGGTTGAAACAGGTCCTCAGCATGGCAGGGATTAACACAAATGTTTTTAAATCCCATTCAACCAGGGCAGCGTCCACCTCAGCGGCGGATAGGATGCAGGTTCCCCTCGACCACATCCTCAGAGCAGCGGGATGGTCAAGGGAATCGACATTCCAACGATTTTACAACAAACCGCTGATGGAACAGGACGTCTTTGCGGATACCGTTTTAAAAACCGCAAAGTTATGATTTAAAGCCCATGGGAGCTATTTTGTTTTTTGTTATAGTTATTAAATATTTCTTTTATAACTAAACAAACTTGTTGGTCTCTAGCTACCACTTCCTCCCTCGATGATCTTTCGGCAGTGAGTGATATAACTGTTACACGGTTTGAAATCACAGACCTTTGAAGTCTTCACGTAGTCACTCACGTGACTCCGAAGTAAAATAGTAAGATTAAACGAGTACTTACCAGTACGAAGTTTGATCTGTATTTTATGAGGAGTTACGATGAGGGATTACGTGCCCTCCGCTCCCACCCTCATTATATAGATCAAATTCGGACTAATGTCTCGTTGGTCTTCACTATCTTTACTTCAACTAGTGTCTATCTGTGATTCCACACCGCTGCTTGGAAGTATGCCGCGCCTGCGCGCTGGGTGGGTTCTTCACGTAATCCCTCATCGTAACTCCTCATAAAATACAGATCAAACTTCGTACTGGTAAGTACTCGTTTAATCTTACTATTATAGCAGGTAGACATCTTGGTCGGCATAGAAGAGTTGTACCAAAGGGCCTATTTCACTGTGGAAAAAATTGGCATTCCTTGGCCATTATCAGTTCCAAGGAGACATCTCAACTCAGTCCCAATTCCAATTTAGGTTAAACGCTGTACCGATGATATGTTTTCAGTATTTGCTTTTGTTGCAACAATCAGAGTAGAACTATTCCTTTTTCTCTAAATACCAGGTCTGCGTAGAGAAGGAGTGTACTACTTTGAGGTCCTAGATGCAATGAATTAGACAACAAAAGAATACTGTGGATTACCAGATGGCGCCAGCAATGGCTGCCTCACCAACAGTCTGCCTGTCCCTTTCTTCTTTATTGTTTTTGTTTTTGAAGTATGTGTTAAATGTTTACGTGTTCTTTAGCTTGTTTTATGTGGGGGGGTGGGGGAAACTTTTATTAATCTCTTACCTCGACGGAGATGCGATTTGTTTCCCCTATCGTATCTCCGCCTGCACTGCGGCCTGACAGAGTTCGCAGCCTCTGCTGGAAACCGACTTCGGGAGCTCCAACCACGGGAGCTTCGATCGCCCCGTTGCGGGAGCTTCAACCGCCGGCCCCGGGAGCTTCGATCGCCCTGACTGCCCCGACCACGGGAGAATAAAGAGGAAGAGGATTGGACTTTGTCTTCCATCACTGCGAAGAATCCATTGCGGTGGATGTTTATGTTAACTTATGTAGTTGTGTGTTTTGTTGCTTTAAAAAAAAAAGTATGGCTGTATGGTACTTTGAGTTTCACAGTACCTTAATTGGTACATTACAAACTGACTTTTGAACCTTTGAGTTTATCATAGAGAGGATCAAGAAATGAGAATTATTTCCTTAGACGATTGCCAATATCAATCAAAAGTGCTTGAGAAATGGAGGACTGATCTGGTGTATAATCAGGATTCTTACATATCAGCACTTTAAATGGAAGAACCATGCTAGCAGGTTAAGAAAGTTTGCAAGATAAATCCAATGACTGAGCTACTACTTCTGTTCTTCAACAGGATCCCAATTTGCCAACACCTTTTATAAACTAAACTAGTGTTATGATTAATTTGTTGATTCTTTCTAAATTTTTACATTCTTGAAACATTATTGCACTGAGTTCAGAGATGGCCTTGGACTTGCATATCAACTTATCAGGAGAAAAATAGCCTTATCAAAAGGTGATAATGTTATGGAAAGTGATTAAACCGACTTTATGTTAATGACGTTTAGTAACATTATAACTATTTTCTATTATATTGTAATATTTGGCACACATCTCTCAACTTCTGACATTGGGTGCAGACCTAATCATGACACTCAACAAGGCTTCAGAACCAATCAGCCCCATTTACAATTGCTGCTCAATCACGCACGGAAATCGCTATCAAACTATGGAGGGGACCGGGGGACACAATATCTTGGTGGCCGCGCGCACATGCGTACACTCACACATATGCACGAGGCTTTGGATGCTCAATCCAGCGCTAAATGCAGCTCAACTCTGCCCGTCTCGCCTGGTCATGCCTGGACTGATGACATATTCCCCGTAAATCCAGGCAGGGCTGTAGGTTAACCTGGCGGGACAGGCAGAGTTGAGCTGGGTTTAGTGCTGCTTCTCTGCGCTGGCTGTGGGCCTGGAGGCACCGCTCCCATCTGACTCCCGACGTCTCTGGCCACCCTCGGGTGTGGCGGCTCTCGGGTGGGGACGGGGATGATCCAGAGGTGGTTTGGCAGCAATTGCAGTGACGGAGCCGGGATCGATCCTGGCTGTAGTGTAGGTCTGAGCCGAGAGCGTTTTGGCATGTCTCCCTCCACCCAATCACCGCGCTCTAACCTCAGTCCCACCCCCCCCCCCCCCCCCCCAACCATACTTCCCCCTCTGACCGACACCTTTGTCCTCCAATCATCGCACTGAATCATCATGGTCCCGCCCCCATTGCCTGCTGACCGACATTTCTCTCGTCCAATTGACGCCCTCGATCAGCAGTCCCACCCCCACTGTCTCGCAGAAAGCGGAGATTTCACTGGGTTTTAAAATCCGGATCACAAAAAATGGGGGGGGCGGGGGTCGTCCACCACCTCTCAAAAACAGGGGGTCCCCCAGGATTTCCGCTCCCTGCTGCTCATTGTGCATTTTTTTGACATTGCTGTACTTTTAACTTGCTGTCCACCAATTTGTTCATTAATGATCATAATTACCCACATGCTGTTATTCCACTGTATCCATGCAAAAGGGTCCGTTGAATATTTGCCTATGGCTATTGCACCATTTATAGAGTTGGGGATCCCTATAACTGGTGGAAGTTAGTTCAATTGCGGATTTCAGTCTCAGTTGAATGCTTACTTAATCTTCAGCACTAATTGCTTAACTGATTGTTGGTTAGATTGCTAAGGAGGAAAGAGGTTAAAAGGCTCTGATTAAACTGTGTAACACACTAGTGCTCCATTACAATAGCATAACGTTCATGACATGCCTTTGGTGTCCTCAATTAGTCAACAAGGCTACAAGTATGCATTTTTAAATGATCATCTCTGTCCAATCCCTGAAAAATTTTGGATTCTGGGCCTAAAAGTCATTATTCATGCTGTCAAAAGGAAGCCAGTTTCTTTGAGGATTGAGATTTGTGGAACATGGAAAACTTGCAGAAACACCATCACTATTGCAATAAATGGATGTTAACAAAATTCATATTTTCAGTCCAAGGAAAAACTTTATACATTTGGAATAGAGATTATGAAAACCATATTATGTCATTCAGCCCAGAGTCCACTTTGCCATTCCAATATAGCCAATCTGTTTTACAGAGGGAGAAAGGAATTTCACAAAGTGACTAATGCACCAAAAGTCACCTGTCCTGACTTTGTAGCATCAGTAGCTTGTTCCCATGGTGGGAAATAAAACTTTTACTCTTAGTTATATTTATATAAAGTTACTCTTATAGAGTCAGAGAAAGTGGAAACAGGCCTTTCTGCCCAACTTGCCTACGCTGACCAACATGTCTGAAGAAGGGTCTCAACCCGAAACGTCACCCATTCCTTTTCTCCAGAGATGCTGCCTATCCCGCCGACTTACTCCAACTTTGTGTCTATCTTCGTGACCAACATGTCACATGTACACTAGTCCTATCTGCCTGCATTTGGCCCATGTCCCTCTCAACCTATCCCATCCATGTACCTGTCCAAATGTTTCTTACTCATTGCAATTGTCCCTGCCTCAACTATCTCATCTGGCAGCTCATTTCAGACACCCACCACCCTTTGTGTGAACAAGAGGCACACTTATCCAATTTAGGAGGCTCACAATTACTGTGGCCGAGATCAGCCACTTCTGCATGGACAGGGAATGCCATCTGTGACAGATCTCCACAGCTTAGTTGCCCACTGCCCTTATCTGTTATGCCCTTCTAGCTGATGTAACAGCAGACCCGAGCAAATTCAGTCAAAAGAGACACAGGGATCATCACCTGGCTACCTTCTTGCCAATTGGATGCGAGGCAAAGAGAAATCCTGGTGTTCGGGAGAAAGAGAATCACCACAGAGGTTGTGCAGGACTGCTGATCACCCTGCATGCTTCCACTACACCAGGAGAATCCTTGGCAGCTGTTATTAAAAATAAAGGCTCAGATGAATCCGATTCAGCATGCAATCTGCTGTCGATGCTTTCACCACAATGCTTCTCAGACATTTGGGAGTGGTACTCAAAACCGGCTCTATGCTTAGTCAACAGTTTTCTCCAACACTCACACAACTGCAGGTCTGGAACAAGCAGAATGCTGCCTGGGTTTGAGAGTTTCACAAGTTCTAGGAGCAGAATTAGGCATTTGGCCCATCAAGTCTACTCCACCATTCAATCATGGCTGATCGATCTTTCTCTCTCAACGCTATTTCCTGCCTTCTACTCATAACCAGAGCACAGTACTAATCAAGAATCTGAATCTTCACCTTAAACATATCCATTGACGGACTCTACAGCTGACTGTGACAACGAATTCCACAGATTCACAACCTTCCAACTAAATAAATTATTTCTCATCCTCTTTCTAAAGGTACATACTTTTATTCTGTGGCTCTGGCCTCTAGTCCGAGACTATCCCACTAGTGGAAACATCCTCTCTACATCCACTCACTCCAGGCCGTTCACTATTCAGTAAGTTTCAATGAAGTTCCCCCTCATCCTTCAAACTCCAGGATGCCTTCAGTGCCTTCAAACGCTAATCATATGCTAACCCAATAATTTCTGGATCATTTTTGTGAGCCACCTCTGGATCCTCTCCAACACCAGTACATTCTTCCTCGGATTTGGTGCCCAAAACTGTCAATACTCCAAAAGCAGTTTGACGAGTGCCTGATAAAGAATCAGCATTAGATCTAGCCCTCTCTAAATATATGCCGATGCAAGTTTGGATAGGGTTGGAATTTTCCTCCAAAACAGAGGTTGAAGGGAGAAATACATATTCCGAGTGGCATAGATAAGGTCGACAGTCAGAACCTTTTACCAATGGTGGAAGGGAGAAGTTCAATAGAGAGTGCAGGTTAGGTTTTTGTTGCTTTCCACAGAGATCGGCAGGGGCCTGGAACACATTGCCAGGGTGGTGTTGGAGGCAGATATGATAGTGACATTTACGAGGCTTTTGGACAGACACAGAAGTGCAGGTAATAGAGGGATACAAATCAGTCCTTGGCCTCATCCATTGTCAGAGTGAGGCTAATCGCAAATTGGAGGAACAGCATCTCATATTTTGTTTGGGCAGCTTACAACCTAGTGGTATGAATCGGATTTATTTAACTTCAAGTAACCCCTGCACTGCCTCTCTCTCCATCCAAACCCCTCCCTCAAGCCACACCAGGTTCCTGTTCTCAACTAACAAACAGATAGCATTGGCCAGTTTCCTTTTTCATCTTATTTTTTTTGTATATCTTTCATTCATTTGTTCTATATCTCTACATCACTGTCTATATCTGTCATTTACCTCCCCCCCCCCCGACTGGCCTGAAGAAGGGTCTCAACCTGAAATGTCACCCATTCCTACTCTCCTGAGACGCTGCCTGTACCGCTGAGTTACTGCAACACTTTGTGTCTATCTTTGGATCAGGTACAGGCAGATGAGATCAGTTTATTATGGCACCATATTTGGCACAAATATTGTGGGCCAAATAGCCCATTCCTGTAGGATACCGTTCTATGTTCCATATTTAGCTAGCACTAAAATGGATTATCAAAATATTTATCTTGTCAAATCAGATGTGTTGCGCTTCCAAAAGCGGAAGAGAAAAACAAGCACAATGACGCAAATTCAAAGTTGGAATATGAATTAGTTTTAAGGATACTTTGTTCTTTTCATTACTCCATATAACCAGCCCAAGGGCACAAGCTGGGCAGCAGTTCATTTCTCAACCCTTTGTTACATGGGGAATATCCTGGATAAAGAAAATAAACTGCATGGTGGTAACATTATGGTAGACCCTGCCAGAATAAGGAGAATTATATCACATGTTGGAGTTACTCAGTTGGCCAAGCAACATAACAGGAACACATGGATGGGTGACATTCCTGGTGGGAACATTTCTTCAGCCCAGTCTGAAAGACGATCTCAATCCGAATCATCGCCTATCCATGTTGTCCAGAGATGCAGCCTGACCGGACGAGTTATTCCAGCACTTGGTGCCGTGTTTGGTTATTCAGCATCTATAGTTCCTCGAGATGGACACAAAATGCTGGAGTAACTCAGCAGGACAAGCAGCAGCTCTGGAGAGAACAAATGGGCGACATTTCAGTTTGAGACACTTCTTCAGACCCTATAGTTCCTCGTGTCGACAAGGGAAAAACAACCACAAGAGGAGACAATTCTGCTCCGCTTACAAATGGTCATGGATTGATCATGGCAAAAAAAAACAAAAAAAAACGTAAAAGTGCTGCATTAAATATGTTTTATTGATCAGTTAAGTGATCGGGAATTTTAAGCAGGTGCTTACCACACATTTGCACCATCAGTTTTTTTTTCATATTGAAATATTTGGTCCTCATGTTGCAGCTACAATCATGTCAGGAGCAAATCACAGGTTACAAGGAGAAAACATTCAAAATTGTCGTGTCCTGCCTCAGAATTACTTAATCATTGTTTTACTTTCAACTGATTGCATAGGTTTCAAATACTGAAAACGTATTTATTTGAAAATGTTTACACAGCTATGAGGCTGCATTTTTTTTAAACATCTAGAACAGCAAAGGAAGAAGTGAGGAGGGTTTACATAGAAATCCTTATCTCTTAAGACTGCAGAATGTGCATACAAATAAACTTATCTTTTTGCAGTGATAGACACAAAGTAACTCAGCGTGTCAGGCAGCATCTCTGGAGAGAAACGATGAGTGTCGTTTCGGGTGCTGCCTGACCCGCTGTGTTACTCCAGCACTTTGCATCTACCTTTGGTATAACCAGCATATGCCGTTCATTGTTTCTACATTCTGAATCTGCAAAAAAAAGATGGCTCACTTTTCATGGCTTACAAAAACTGCAAATGATCTTAAGACAGTGTCATTTTATAAGATGAAATAAGAATTAAAAAAAACTGAAAATAATCAGAGAAAGAACCGATTTGTTTGGAGGCTGTGCCTCCAAAGAGTTTGTCGTCATGCCAAATGTGAAAGTAAGTATTCCAATATTAAAGGATGTTTTAAAAAAAAAAGAAAAAATAATGATAATCCCTTTCCAGCTTTCACTCTTTTTTTTTTTTAAAAAACAACAGTAGTAGTCTTTGGATCAATTGTTCATAAAAGTTTACCTAATTATTGCACGAGTAAGTTTAATTGAAAGCAAATGTTTTGATATGCTAGCTCTCTTGCTTCCATCATTATCCCTCTTATCACCTATTTGCTGTCATATATCCTCTTAATCGTTCCCTCTTATTCTTTCCAAGATTTAATGTGTTATTTTAGTCTTAGTTTTAGAAAAGCAACATGGAAACAGGCCTCTCAGCCCACCCTGTACAGGCCGACCAGCAATCATCCATTCACACTAGCTCTATGTTATCCACTTTCTCATTCATTCTTTAAACACTAGTGGCAATTTACAAAGGCCAATTAATCCACAAACCTGGATGTATTTGGGATGCGAGAGGAAACCCAAGCACCCGGAGGAAACCAATGCAGTCACAGGGAAAACGTGCAAACTACACACAGGCAGCACACAAGGTCAGGAATGAACCAGGTTGCTGGTGTTGTGAGATCAGCTCTACCGCTGCATCACTGTGCTACCCTCCCAATTTATCCTGACGTTTCTTCACATTATCACACCTTCCAAATCACTACATCAAACTAGAGGCGTTTTTCAAAGCAGTACACGATAGCGCTACAATTTATGGACCACCTTACTCACAATTGACTTGGTGTCGTTTTTTTTTAATCAAGTTTCATTTAGATTTATGTTATATTTTACAAGTTATTCACATTTTTAACTTTACAAAATACAGGTTGAGAAAAAAATCACTTGAAGATGCAGTGGTAGTTAGCAGCTATGACATCACATTGGGATCTCATTTACATAAACTGCCTGTGAGCAGTGCTCCACCACACATCAACATCACAATGGGATCACATTTACATTAAAAAAAAAGCCGCTTTCCCCGCACAATGATGTTAAGGGGGTAGGGAGGGGAGAGGGGTTATGGAGGAAGGGAGTGACTGAGGGTTGGAAAGGAGAGGGAGGGAGAGAATGTAGGAGGGGAGGAGAAGAGCAGAGTGAAGAGGAAGGGTGAAGGAGGGGAGGGAGTGTTGGGGAATGAGGGGAAATGAGCCATGCCTGCGCTGTGGGGGACTCTGGGTGAGTGGTGGAATATTGCATTGGGGGAACGGGTTACGTTAGGGGAATGGGCGAGTGGTGGAAATGGGCTCTGTTGGAAAAATGGATGAGTGGTAGAATATTGCATTGGGGAAAGGGGCCCCAATGGGTCCCACTTGGCCTAGTATTCACTAATATTCTTTGAATTCCCCCGAAAGTCAGCCCAAAACTGGAAAAAGCTTCCATCAATTCCATCAATTTAGGGCACATAGTATTGCGGTAGAGTGCTGACATGGACAGAGAAGTGGTTGGCAGACAGGAAACAACGAGTAGGGATTAACGGGTCCCTTTCAGAATGGCAGGCAGTGACTAGTGGGGTACCGCAAGGTTCGGTGCTGGGACCGCAGCTATTTACAATATACATCAATGATTTGGATGAAGGGATTCAAAGTAACATTAGCAAATTTGCAGATGACATAAAGCTGGGTGGCAGTGTGAACTGTGAGGAGGATGCTATGAGAATGCAGGGTGACTTGGACAGGTTGGGTGAGTGGGCAGATGCATGGCAGATTAAGTTTAATATGGATAAATGTGAGGTTATCCACTTTGGTAGCAAAAACAGGAAGGCAGATAACTATCTAAACGGCGTCAAGTTGGGAAAAGGGGAAGTACAACGAGATCTAGGGTCCTTGTTCATCAGTCTATGAAAGTAAGCATGCAGGGTCAGTTGGCAGTGAAGAAAGCGAATGGCATGTTGGCCTTTGTTACAAGAGGAAGCAAATATAGGAGCAAAGAGGTCCTTCTGCAGTTGTACAGAGCCCCAGTGAGACCACACCTGGAGTATTGTGTGCAGTTTTGGTCCCCTAATTTGAGGAAGGACATTCTTGCCATTGAGGGAATGCAGCTTAGGTTTACAAGGTTAATTCCCGGGATGGCTGGACTGTCATATGCTGAGAGAATGGAGCAGTTGGGCTTGTACACTCTGGAGTTTGGAAGGGTGAGAGTATATCTCATTAAAACATATAAGATTGTTAAGGGCTTGGACACACTAGAGGCAGGAAACATGTTCCCAATGTTGGGGGAGTCCAGAACCAGGGGGCACAGTTTAAGAATAAGGAGTAAGCCATTTAGAATGGAGACGAGGAAACACTATTTCTCACAGAGACTGGCGAGTCCGTGGAATTCTCTGCCTCAGAGGGCGGTGGAGGCAGGTTCTCTAGATACTTTCAAGAGAAAGCTAGATAGGGCTCTTAAGAGAGCTCCCGTGGATTTTGAAGAAACAGCAGCAAAGAGAAGCAGAAAAAAGCAGTGATTGGCTCGAGCCCGAGTGGGAGGAGAGTTAGAAGTGAGTCAGAGGGGGAAAACAGTAGGGGAAATCAAGAACCAGAGGACATACATTTAAGGTGAGGGGGAAAATATTTCCGACAATTAATTTTTTTTTTCCCCAAATGGTGGTGGGTCTATACAACAAGCTGCCAGAGGAGGTAGTTGGCGCAGGTAATATATCATATCATTTAAGAGACATTTGGACAGGTACATGGAATGGAGGGTTCAGGGGCAAGCACAGGTAGGTGGGGCTAGGGTAGATGAGGTATGTTGGGCTGAAGGGCCTTTTTCCACACTGTATGATTCTATGATTAACTAGAGAGCAGTCTTGACCTACCATCTACCCCACTGGAAACCCTCTGACTATCTTTGATCAGACTTTACCCTGCACTAAAGCTTTATTCCCTTTCTCCTGTACACTGTGGATGGCTTAATTGTGAAAATGTATAGTTTTTCACTGACTGGATCGGATGCGACAAAATGCTTTTATTTGTACCTCGGTACACATGACAATAAACTAAACTAGAATGGTGTCCCCAGGATATCTGGCAAGACCATTTACTGTACAGAAGCTTTCCTGCTTTCATTGATTGCCTTGAGATCTCTGGGGACTCGCCCATTGTCAATGTGTCCCATTGATTGCTGTTGCCAGTCTCGGCGACTCAAAAGAGAAGCAACATGCAGGAGAGTTGCCTTCACTGCTCCAGAGTGCAGGAAGAAGGCTGCTCCTTACTAAGTTGCAACATTGCTGCTCATCTGCCAGGGTGTGAGATTACATTTGACCTTCAGAGACTTGAGCTATAGCCATCACCCTAAACGTTAACACTATTCTACACAACAGGGGCAATTTACAATTTTTAACCAAAGCCTATTAACTTACAAACCTGTTCATCTTTGACATGTGGGCAGAACCAGAGCACCTGGATAAAAAACACACAATCACAGGGCAAATGTACAAACTCCATAAAGCCAGCACCCATAGTCAGGATTAAACCAGAGTCCCTGGTGCTGCAAGGCAGCAACACTACCGCTGCACCATTGGGCCAGAGGGGCAGGCTTTACTCCCGTTCCATAATGGTGGTCATGAGAGATGGTTCATTTTTGGGTTGATGTGTCTGGATTGCAATGTTGGTGGATTGGGCAGCTGGAGGGCCTGTAGCAGCCTGGGGTTTGAGTGGATCAGGTGCCTCTTGTACAGGATCAGATGCAGCCTGTGGTGGAGCACATCAACAACATCACCAGATCCCTGAAACGCCAACCCAACTAGCCTATATGGCCAAGTTACGACTACAATTTTAACCATTTGAAGGATAAACAATGGCACTGGAAACAAGACGACTCATGTACCTCCTCAGTGTCATTTACTATTACACTTTTGAGCTAAAGTATGATCGTGCCTATGTAAGATTCTTCGAGAATAGACACAAAATGCTGGAGTAACAGACCTGAAACATCACTTATTCTGAGTCTCCAGAGATGCTGCCTGACCCGCTGAGTTATTCCAGCAATTTGTATCCATCTTCGGTGTAAACACGCATCTGCAGTTCCTTCTTACACAAGATTTTTACTGAACTGCATGCAAAAGGCATTTGGTTGTAACTAGGTTGCTGGACCATTAAATAGACAATCACAAAGTAGCCTTGCAGTTTTAGATATCAAACGTAAATTAGCTTCCTTCGTGCAGCTCAGTGCATTTCTGTGATAATATTTGATTAGCTCAGCTTTCGGCTGAATGCTGGACAATCTTTAGCTCCATTGAAATTTCTGTAGCTCTCCCAAATCAGAGATATTGTCGGCAATTTCTGATATGTCAAGCAACAATTCCAATGAGAGAGATTACTCTGACATTACAAGCAGAAAGCACCCTGGTTTAAATTTACTGCTTTAATAATAGGAGCAACTCGCTTTTCTTGCGATTTTCGGAAATATAAGAGCTGATAAGGCATCTGTTTGCTCCTGCTCCCATGCTATCAAAACCACAGTGGGTTGCAAAGACGTTGAGATGCAATTAGATAGCTCAATTTAATATGGGCCCCATTGCACAAGTCCATTGTACGGAGTACTGTGTAGGAAGGAACTGCAGATACTGGATTATTATAAAGATAGACAGAAAGTGCTGGAGTAACTCAGTGGGTCAGGTAGCATCTCTGGAGAGAAAGGATGCATGACTTTTCAGTTCAGAACCTTCTTCAGTCTTTCACAATCTGAAGGGTTCCAACTCAAAACATCACCGATCCTTTCTCCACAGAGACACTGCCTTACCCTCCTCCGAGTTATCCCATCTTTCAGCCCATTGTACTGATTTTCTTCAGTATACAGCGAGTAGAATAACCAAAATGTGCAAGGCTGCTTTGTGTGTGTAATGGCTGAACGTGTTGGATGAACTGCAGATGCTGGATTATACAGAATGTTCACACAAAATGCTGGATTACTTCAGCAGGTCGAGAAGAATCTCAAGAGAAAGAATAGGTGACATTTTGACAGCTTACACCCCAGTGTTGGAACATTGGAATCAATGGAACATTGATTTCGTGAATTTCAAGTAACTCCTGCATTCCCTCCCCTCCTGTCTGTCCCTCTCCCCCAACCTAGTTATCATACCAGTTCCATGGGTTGCATCCCTCTTATTATCACATCTTCCCCAGCCAAAAATGATCTATTACATCTATGATCTATACAGCTCAACCCATCTGGAGGTCATCTGTTGCCAGCCCTGATTTGCTCTGGCTTTTTTTCCCCTCCAGTTCACTTTCCCCCTCCGCCCACCTCTACTTTCAGTCTGAAGAAAGGTTCCTGCCAGAAACATCATGTATTCTTTTTCTCTAGAGATGCTGCCTGACCTGATCTGTTACTTCAGCATTTTGCTTCTATACTCATGGTTAAATTTGTGCAACAGAACTAAAAGCTATACTGCCTGCTGTTGGGAAACGAGATACATGACCCATTCAAGCAGGAGCCACAGGAGGATTGTATTGTTTGTGTTTGAGGAACAATCTCTGATTGGAGCTTGAAAAGTTAATAGCAGGTCAAACTTTCCAATTCCTTCTCTCAGGCACAAAGGTGCATGTTTTTTCCCACTTCCATTCCTACAATATAGATCAATATTTATTTCAGTACAGACATTCCCCGACTGATGCAATAGGCGACTTGCGTAAACTTGCACTTACAAGAAAAATAACTTTGTATTCAGTCCCGAGGGTAATCAAGACAGCTTGATATTTCCACAACACTATATTATTCACTCAAGTTTACATCGGACACAAGCTGGCAATGGCAGCAGTGTTTATCCAAAAGGCCACACACACCGTAGAAAGTTTTCTGGATGCAGCCAGAAGCCATAGACAGTTAAAACTATCAGCAAGTTGTTTGGTGCAGGGGATGGTGATTTCAACCCATGAAAAATCTGACTTAACGGTTCACTGAACATAACTCATACGCAAGTCAGGGGGTAGCTGTATTACTTTACAAAAAACAGCACAGGATCCTTGGCTGCATTTATATTCATTTAACCACATTGAGTATTATTAATGCAGGTATTCATGTTAACAGATACTAATACACAAATGTATTTTAATATCACAGTGAAGTTAGAACTTGCATTAAATGTTGTGAAGTTTGCAAATTTTATGAACCCAACACCAATGTTCATCTTGTGACTAAATTGGCAAGATTGCAGGTAGTCATTGTTTTAACAAACAACCTGATTATATTTCCACTAAAGTAAACAAAAAGGTGCTATTTGACCAACTGCAACATTGGCTTTGGTTATTTTCTCTGATGATAAAATGGAACATTAACTTGTATGTTCCTTTGCTCTGTTCAACAATGCTGGGCATTTAGACTATCATTTGTAATTTGATCGTGCCTTAAATTTTGAAATCATTTTATGATTCCTGTTACTGCTTCCCAACAAGATTTATCGCAGCAAATGCAAGTTGTAAAGGATAATATTCCAGTAAGATATCAATGCTAAATTGTTGCTGCTCCTTTTGCAAAACAAAACCATTTACAGTTCAAGGAACAAAAGACAATCTTGTTGCAAATCACTGACTGCTGTGTTTCTTGACATGTCTCACACTCTGTATTGGACATATACATAGCCAACAATAATTTATATCAAGCAAGGGAATATTCTGTGTCTTTAAAAAAAAAAAAATGCTTATTGCTAGTTTGTAGGATTGCACTTTCACATATAACAGAGCACAAAAATAAAATTTCAATACAGGTATATTTTAAGGAACAAAATTCAGATATTCTCAATTTGAATGCTCTTACGATATCCAGTCGAATAGAACAACATTCACCCATCTTAAGCCTTGGTCCTTCAGAATGAAAAAGTAATGGTACCACCACTTACCTAGAAAACAAAATGGAAATAAAACATAAATTGAATATATTAACTCAAATTAAACCGACAAGTCATAACACCCATTTAATATAGTGCAAATTTCAAAATGGATTTTTCCTGACATGTTCTCTGTGGTCCACAAAATAGTATCAATCACCTGAACTATATCGTACACTGCACCATGCAAAACATAAAAATAAAAACATCATTGAATGTCTGGACCAAAATTGTCTTGATCCTTCCAATGTTTCTTGAATAAAACAGTGAGCAACACCACTTGGACTTATACGAGTAATCCTGAGTATATTTTATCATGTATAATACTATGCATGACTACAAACAAGCCAAATACAAGTACAACTGGTAAAACAAAGAAAAAAAAAATACCACAGTACAGAATATACGTTTCTCAACATCATAGCACAACAGTTTGGGTGAAAAAATAATCAATGTTCATGTTAGGCTGGATTGCCCAAACAAGGTATTATAAAGCTGCCACATAATTCTAAGATGTGCAAGTTTGCAGATGAATTGGTGTGTAGGTAGAACTAGGTCACGGGTGATCGTTGGTCAGTGGGGACTCCGTGGGCTGAAGGGCCCATTTCCACGCTGTATATTTAAAACTCCATAAAACTCTGGGCTCATCTACTGATCTACCAAAGGCCAGCATCCCAATATTCTCACCAGTCTTTCTCACCAGCATATCCACCTGTGCCAATAGCGTTCAGGGTCTGTGGACCAGTACACCAAAGATTGGATGTTCTTAAATAGGGTCCCGTCATATCAGCCACCAACTCACACCAATTGGGATTAAATTACATCAGTCATTACTCTGCAAGAGAAGTCACTAACATCTGCAGTCAGCAGTGCCCTTCCAAATCATATTGACGTTTCAATGGACATGAAAGCCAATGGCTCCGATTTGCTCTCAAGCCAGCAAGATTCACTCAAATTGATTTAAGTGTGAGAAACTATGGAGCACTGACAGAGTTAATAAAATTAGTGTTACAGATAGGGAAGTATGATAAACAATACTACATGTAAGCTGAGGGCTACAGCATAAGTTTTGGAACCAAGTTATATTAAAAGTTGCAAGAATTACTTTTGTCAACGTCTAAACCCCCCATTCAAGGACTCGCCTTGCCAGCTACATGCTTCATGTAAATCATTAATAACCCATTTAAAGAAATGTCTTTGCTGTAAAGCCACTGAGAAATATGAAGCATTCAGAAGAAATAGAAATAATTTGTACACAGTGAAACATTGCTTCCTCATGATATTAACATGGGGTCAGGAATTTGACATTTCCATAAAACGGACTTTTCCTCATAAATAAGGCGGTGTAGTTTTCATTGTAAATCCAGCACGGTGCAGCAACAATTCAGTTTATCCTGCAGTCCAGTGGAAGCTTTGGCAATGATGCAAAATACATTGATGCAAATAACGCAAGATAAGGAAACATTCCGCTTGCAACCTCTTGAAGAAAATCAAGTGCTGAATGCAGTTGCTCCCAATGATGTTAAACAACATTCATTTATCTGTCCTCTTTGTAAGTTGCACTTCAGCTATCAGCTTTGTTATCTCCTTCCATTGTCACATCCAGAATAACAAGAATTTTTCAATATGCACTTCCAGAAGGATTACCAGACAGGGATTCAAATCAAAAATAAAATTATAGTGAGGCAACCCCTTCCTATTACAGACCTCTCCAGAACATATTTCAATTACAGTGGATGGAGTGTCTGCACAGCAACCAGACAGCACGGTCTCTTTAAAAACACAGGCTGCTCGTTGCACTGCGAAGTTATTGAAATTGACAATCAGCTGATTCTATTACCCAATCTTTGGCATTTTTAGCTTGGAGTAAAGAAAAATGTATTGAAAAGAACGTTGTACACTCAGCAGGGTGGTGTCTTTGGAAGAAGAAACAGTAAAAGGCCTGTCCCACGAGCATGCGACTGCATGCGGCAAGCGCGACCAAACCGGAAGCGGGGGCCATGTGGAGGTCGAGTGAACCCGGTACAGGGCCTGTCCCACCAGCATGCGACTGCATGCGGTGAGCGCGACCAAACCGGAAGCTGGGGCCGCGCGAAGGTAGAGTGATCCCGTACGAGTTGATGCGAAGTTTGAGCGAAGTCCGCGGTAATTTCGCGCTAGGCGTATGCCGTCAAGACACTGCGCAAGGCATCGATATGCTGCACAGGCCCGTCTAGGCGATGCATATGGCCTAAATGCGGCTGAGGGCCGGCAGGCCGTTGCCATGCGGAATTTTTGGACATTATCAGTTTTTCGGAGCCCCGCGCGATGTGGGGACCAGCTCGGCACAACTCCAAATGGCTCCGGCGATCGAAGTGGGACCGGCCACGCGAGGCCGTACGGCTCAAGCGACCACGTTATGTCGCGATTGCCGCATGCAGTCACATGCTCGTGGGACAGGCCCATTAAGGTTTATGGTCAACTCGACCAAGTGGGACCTGTTGGGTCCCTGCCACATGGGAAGCGTGGTTCCGCCAACACAACCCATTCCCCCAATGCAAAATTCCACCACTCACCCACAGCCCCCAACTGCGCATGCATCGCTCATTTCCCCTCATCCCCAGAACTACCTTCCCCTTCTCCTCTCCCATTCCCTCCCTCTCCCTCACCTTTCCCCTACCCTCAGTCACTCCCTCCCATCTCCCTACCCCCCTCTATCTGTTCAAATAAAATTAAACAAAAATCCTCTCCTTGTCCCCTCCCTACACTCCCTCCCACTCCTTACAACAATGTAACACATTTCTCTTTGCACTGGCAGTCCCGTCTTTGTTAACATTGTAACACTGCTGCCAGGCAATGTATGTAAATGAGATCCCACTGTGACATCATAGCTGCAACTGCCAATGCAACTTCAAGTCATTTTTCTCAAAATGGGGTTTTGTAAAGTTGAAAATGTGAATAACGTGTAAACGAAAACATCAATCTGAACGAAACACCAGACTACAGGACAATTGTGAGCAAGGTGGTCCAAAAATTGTAGCGCTATCGAGTACTGTTTTGGCATAGTTCTGGGATCTAATGGGAAGGCATGCACACACAAATGCATATAAACAAGCAACATTAGAGTTTTAGTAAAATATAGATGGCCTTTCATTCTGACAGTGGGCAGTTGGTCGTGGGATCTCATTTAGAGGGAGACAGGATTTCCGACCCCACCATCCCAATGCCCCCGACCTCTCATTTTGCTCTCAATGTCCGAATATAGCAGTAGGGACTGTGGTCATTGTCATTCCCCAGCAGTGCTGGACAAGGTGATGCCAGGCAGCCACCTTGGGCTACTGGGTGAAGTGCTCCAGGATTCTGGCTCGGTGCTCGGGCACTGATGTCAACGGAGGGAAAAGCCTTACTCGATTATAGCAGACAATGGGCAAAAAAGCAGCTAAATTGCTCTTGAATGTAGAATCCTAGAAGGTAGAAGCAACGAACTGCAGATGCTGGTTTCCAAAAATAGACAAAGTGCTGGAGTAACTCAGCAAGTCAGGCAGCAGCTCTGGTGAACACAGATAAATGACACATTGGGCAGGGATATGTTGTGGAGAATTGGCCATGGGTGGGGGGGGGGGGGGGGGGGGGGGGGGGGGGGGGGGGGAGAGAACACCTGGATTACCTATTTCTGCTCCTACCTACTTTCCATGTTGCTATGTTTCTCATGGACATCTCCAAAATTCCTATTGAGTTGCATGAACAGCACCTCAGACAGGTGCCAGTGGATAAACTACTTAATCCTATGCAGAACAAAATTACAAATGAATACAAATTTCATCTACAACTTGCTTTTATGAATTTTTTTGGTGAAGTAAAAGGTCTGGGGACAAAAATCAAAGTCAATTTACTTTTGTCTGATTCTTTGCAAGCAAGTAGAGCATTAAAAAAAAAATAAACCACATGTTCTAACAGTGCCAGTGACCCGGGTTCAATCCTGACCTCGCTTGTTGTCTGTGTGAAGTTTGTACATTCTCTCTGTGACAGTGTAGGTTTCCTCTCACATTCCAAGGTCAAGTGGGTTTGTAGGTTAATTGGCTTCTATTAAAAAAAATGCCACATGTGTGAAGGGAGTGGATGAGAAAGTGGGACACAGAACTTGTGTTATCAGGTGATTGATGGTTGGCGTGGACTCGGAGATCGAAGGGTTTGTTTTCATGCTGTACCTCTAATCTAATCTCTACAGCACCAGTCATCTGCAGCATTCCCCATCTTCAAGGCAGCTGTCACTTAGAAAGCAAAAGTAAATTAACCCAAATAAGCATAAAACAACATGATAAACAAACATGCAGGAGGAAGAGACTATGCACAGCAATTATAATCCTAATTGGCATGATGCAAATCTAATTATTCTTTCACGTAACAACAAATGATCAGTTAAGGCTCTGCAGAACAAAAGCTCTGGAGAATAACGCTCCATTGGGGAATAGTTAAATGCAGAATTATGTTACAGCTGCTGGTACTGAACAAAGTCAGTCTGCTTCTGTTAAGAATGAAAGATTTATTTTCATCAGAACTATGGCTTCTACACCATTTAAAAAAAAAAAAACCCAGTTATTACTATTGCATATCTAGTGAGTTAGCCCAGTGATTCCATAATTTTCTAATTTAATTTCCAGTTTCATCCTGAAGATGTTCAACTCTTCGGCCGTCCCTGAAGTTCCTCCTATTCTATTTTCTCCCTCCTCTTCATCTTCAATCGGTTCACTTCCTTCACTGTCTTTCACTTCCTTGTACTTTCTCATTTTAGTCATTTGTAGTCTTCCAGGAACATCAATTCTCCGCTCCTTCATTAGAATAATTGAATTCCGCTGGATTTTGTGCCCACTGAGCAAGAAATCGCCGAGAATTGTGGATGCAGCTCAGACCATCACGCAAACCAATCTCCCTTCAATCGACTTCATTTACACTTCATGCTGCCTCGGCAAAGCTTTCAGCGTAATCAAGGACGAGTCCCATCCCGGTCACTCCCCTTTCCCAACAGGCAAGCGGTAGAGAAGTGTGAAAACACATACCTCCAGATTCAGAGACAGTTTCATCTCAGGTGTAATCAGGCAACTGAACCATCCAATTACCAACTAGAGAGTGGTCCTGAGCTACAATCTGCATCATTGGAGACCATCAAACTATCTTTTACCTTGCACTAAACATTATTCCCTTCATCATGTATCTGTACACTGTGGGTGGCTCGATTGTAATCACATTTGGTCTTTCTGCTGACTGGATAGCACGCAAGAAGAAGCTCTTCACTGTGTCTCAGCACACGTGAGAATAAACTAAACCAGTTCTCTACTGGGGAAATTTTACTGTTTAAACTCAGCCCTTCTGCTTTCCAAAGTGCTTTAACACCAGATCAAAGTGTTTGCCAGTTTTCTATTGAAAACCCTATTCTCATTTGTCTTACAGCCAACTGCAGTGGCCAGAATATTTTATGTTAATGCTGGCTTTAAGCTGGGTTAAGTCAAGTGAATCAGAGTGAAGTTTGGAAAAGTTACTGTTGATTTTCAGTGTAGGTTCATTGTCACATGCACCGATGTACAGTCAAAAACTTTGTTTGGCACATCCAATCAGATATAATCAGTTCAAACTCAAGTCCAGTATATAGAGCAAAATGGAAAATGGAGTGCAGTACAGGCACTCCTCGACTTAAAGGTTACGTTCCATGAATGTTGATGCAAGTTAGATTTTATGCAAGTTGGAAACACCATCCATATCCTCTGCCAGAAATAACTCAGAGTTGGAAAAGGGTCTCAACCTAAAACGTCACATATCCATGTTCTCCAGAGATGCAGCCTGACCCACTGAGTTACTCCAGCACTGTGTCCCCATTACTGCGAGTATTAACTGTCTCAGCAGCACCGGGGCACTATTTGCAGTGAGCAAGCACTGCCACCATTACCAGCCCATTTGAAATGTAAACGCAAGTGTTGTGGAAATTACAAACTGCCTTTAGTGCAATAGTGACAGTGTACAGAATTGTTCACGCAAGCACTTTATGTCACCTCATGTTGGGGTGTGTCCATATATTAGTTCCTTGCTATATTCACAGGTAGAAAAAGAAAGATTTAAAACAGAGCAATTATATTGGATGACAGTAGATCCTTTTCTAGGTTGAGCACACAATAAGTCACCAGACTCGGTGATGGCATACGAAGAAAAATGTGAAGAGCGGGCAGTGTGGGAATTTTTTTCCGCAAATTATTTGTTTTAACTGGCTCTGATGGTGCTGTCAGCTGGCAGGTTCGGAATTGCCTTTTGAAGTGTCGACAAAACCATCTTCCACAAACAACAAAATGTACAGCACAAAAACAGGCCTTCAGCCCACAATGTACATGCTGAACACAATGCCAAGATAAACTGATCTCGTCTGCCTGCACATGATCCAAGCCTCTCCATTCCCGGCATCTACAAGCCTATATTAAAAGCTCTTCATAGCACTGCCGTATCTGCCTCCACCACCACACCAGCAGCACATCCCAGGCAGCTGCCACCCTTGGTGTAAAAAAATAACCTTCCCCACACATCCCCTTTAATCGTTTCCCCTCTCACCTTAAAGCTATGCCATCTAATCTTTACACAATACCATCCTGTGAAACGGGGTCTGGCTGTCCAAGTTTGAAAAATAAACCTAGAATATATTTTACTTATTACTGAGCCAATACCAATTTCCAGAGCTAGCACTGAATTTGTTCCAATTTCATAACTGTTATGTTTATTCAGCAGTGGCAGTTAAGTTCTTCATGATGTGTTGAAAAAAAAACAATGACATCAAACTGCATTCTGCAGCTTTGAACATATACATTGTGGTGATGTGATATTGTCCAGTGCAGAACAAACTTCGTGGATATGCGGCACACTTCTGTGCCATCTGGCTGCGTAAAAATGCCTGCTTGTGATAATTATGAAGAGTTAAAATCATTCTACGCAGATGATTAATTATGTTTGCTTATTCAATATCCTTTGACAGGAGTTGTTACATAATTTGGACCAGCAGCAAAACGCACATTTAATTAAGATAATTACTTTACCAATTATGACCATTCATAAAATAGCAGAATGATGCCAGTTATATGTAATGCAGACATAACTTTGTGTAGTGCTACTTCTCAACTGTCCACTGATGGCAATGCATGAAGCCGTTTCGTTGTGTTTTGGTGGCAGGCCTAAATTTAATTTGAATGTGCATTTCACAGCATTGTCACACAAGAAAATGTCACTGTTCACAAAAGCTCCCGTTACTTATCCTGAATCCAATTTACCTGTTTGCAGCTTGGTGTCTTTTAGGTGCCTTGACAATATATTCATCCATGAGCCGAGATAGGGACAGTTTAATTGGCAACAGTAACTGTTTAATCAATGGCAGCATCGACTTATTCTCTGATCAAGAATGTGGGATAAACAGCTGGTTCTGAGAAAGGAGAGTGGGCCTCTGGAGGCCCTGCAGCAACCTGGGGCTCCAGTGGATCAGACACCGCTCCATGTAGCCGAGCACACGGAATGGGCGTGGCCAACAACAGCACAGAGCAATGGACCAGCTGTGGAGGACACAAACAAGATTGCCTGGCCAGGCAGATCCTACAACTCTGACCCAATGCCATCGCCAGGACAACAGGCCCTTCAGCTCACCGAGTCCATGCCGACCACCCTACAATAGTTCTATCCTACACACTATGAATTTTACAGAAGCCAAACAATCTACGAACCAGCACGTCTTTGGAGTGCGGGAGTAAACTGGAGTGCCCGGGGAAAACCCACGCAGTCACAGGGAAAACACGCAAACTCTATGTAGACAGCACCCGTAGTCAGGATCGAACCCGAGTCTCTGGTGCTGTAAGACAGCAACTCTACCACTGCCCCTAGTGTTTAGGTTAGTGCTAGTGTATGGTGTGATCGCTGGTCAGCAGGGACTCTGTGGGCTAAAGGGCCCGACTCCTCGCTGTATCGCTAAAATCTATAAATGCTGGCGAGTGCAACGTGGTGTACAATGCCACAGCCACACCTGATGTTGGTTTGCTTATCATGCCAATTGATTGGGAGGATTTTGTGGACACCTTTTTAATATCTGGAGGTGTTGAGAATAGGTAGTCCATTTCTCCAAAGAGCACCGATGGGCAGGGATTATTGCCTTCCCGAACAAGCAAAAAGTACCACTGGTCATTTCATTTATATCGCTTCAGAATACACCTTGTATACTTCTACCAGGTAGCCAAGTCCATTTTGTTTAAATTTAATAGCAAAACTCTTAAGCAGCAGCATTGACAAATTCTACAACAATCAAGCAATTTCGCTGAAGCCTCGTCCCAATATTGATTTTTTAGTTCATCTTTTGGGTTATACTAGGTTGTATTATGTTGAAAGCTATCTGTATATTGCATGGAATTAAAAAAATACCAAAGTGCTGGAGTAACTCAGGCAGCATCTATGGAGAACACAAATGTTTCGGGTCAGAACCAGCCTTCAGATAGATGTAAAGGGGCTGTCCCACTGCGCCGACCTAATCGGCGAGTTTAGAAAAGTTTGCTTTCGACATACTCGAAGCATGGTCGACACGAGGTCCTAGGAGGTCTTTGTAACTCTCCTTCATGCTCGAGAGTAGTCCCCGCATACTCGAGGCCTCAGCTAGGTCGCTGCATTTTTTTCAACATGCAGAAAAATGCCCACGAGTATAATAAAAAAAATTACAAAAACGATGTTTTTTTTAAGTCAACTGGTTCAGAGAAAGGAGAGTGGGCCTCTGGAGGCCCTGCAGCAACCTGGGGCTCCAGTGGATCAGACGCCACTCCATGTGACCGAACACAAGTAATGGGCGTGGCCTACAATAGCACAGAGCAGTGGACCAGCAGTGGAGGACACCAACAAGATTAACATAGTCAAAGGAGATAGTCTTCACTCTCCACTATTCAGTGCCCAATTTTCCCGAAGCTAGTCCAAGCTAGTCTTCAACATAGTCAAAGGAAGTCTTCTACATAGTCGAAGGAAGTAATCAACATGACACTCGTTCAAACTCTCCTAAACTCGCCAATTAGGTCACCACAGTGGGACAGCCCCTTAATAGTTAAATTCCAACCAAGATAACTGCATTTACACTAGCCCCACCTACCTCCATTTGGACCATATCCCTCTAAACATTTCCTCTCCATGCTCCTGTCTATATTCAATTGCATGTGGTTTCTAACCTTAATTTACTTTTGTTAATTATTATCAGGTAGTTAAAAAAAGTGTTGCATGCGATCCAGTCAACATAAAGACTATATAATTACAAGCAGGACATCCACAGTATAGTTAAATGATAAAGAGTATTTTATTTAGTGCAGGATAAAGTCCATGTTAAAGATAGTTCAAAGGCCCAAGGAGATGGGAAGATTGGTTTGGCTTAGTGCATTTTTTTTAAAAAGGATTCTGTATATGTATGTTTAAATATTGAATGGGTGTTAAAAGCTATTAACTATTTTGTTGAAATGGTAATGGAGAATAATTTCTTGAAATAATTATTTAAACATGCGAATAGTTTCCATTGTTTTGTTGTATGGCCCCGATTACCAAGTTTACGAATTGGTCCTTTGGCAGCCGGTGATCAGGACTCCACTTGCATCCTCATCTGCTTGCTGGTTGGAAGCCTGAAGGCTGAAAGGAGCTGCACAGCTGGAAAAGCTTATTGCAGCCACGGGGTTGAAGCAAAGGTCAAGGGTGGTCAACAGGGAAGAAAGGGTGTGACTATTAAACTATGACATATCATTGAATTGATATGGTGGATTCTATTCTCAATAGCAAACCAACCCTCAAAACCTTTTGATATCTTTATTATGAACAACTGGGTACCTCAGTTTGCATCGCTGCATATGAAATTATGCAAACATCGATAACATGCAATATTCCAGGCCAGAGCAATTGGCAAAATTAAATACTTGTAAACACTGATACAGCCATATGTTCCTAAGAAATGATCACAAGACTGCAGAATGTCACAAGACCAAAACATTGGAAGTTTCTTAAAGAAAACTGCAAACTTTGTACATTAGTTTTAAACATTGTAATATTGCTAGGCCACTCGTTTTAGCGGAGCACAAACACATTGGTCTAATATTAGACTAGGAACAATCTCAAACTCCCACACATTGTATATAGTCTCTTTCCAGATTGAGAATGCAAGTCTAAATTTGAACCAACAGCTCAACATTACAGTGTGGGAGACTAAAATAGAATCATAACAGTGCAGATGGCCAGATGCACCTGAAGGAAATTATTTTACATTAAAAAAGTTACAAAAATACATATGCCATTTCTCCACCACCTCTGTACCTCCTCCAAACTCTGTTTGTCAACTTATTTAATTAAATCTACACTTTCACAGCATTGCTATCAGTTCCACTTCCTCATTTACTTTCCCATGGCTTATTCTATCACATGTAGATAGCAGGAGAGAGAAAAAGAATCCTAACCCTCCACCTCCATGCATTTGGGACAATTTATATAGTCTAATTAATGTCACAGCAAATCATTAGAATGTGGGAGAAAAAAGTGTCGGGGGGAAAAAAAAGCCATGGCAGTCATAGGGAGAGATCACAAACTGCACACACTTAGTACCTAAAGTGGGGTCAAACCCAGATCTCCAGAGTAACAACAGCAGCAAAAAATGATCTAAAGCAAACATAAAATCATCAAATATGTGCTTGGGTAATAAATAAGTAAAATCTGCACATATAAAGATATGTGTATGTACAAATATATATTTTTTAATTGACTCATTTATTACCTAATAATCTCTGTATTATCACTTCATTAAATCTTACCCCACTTTGGATTAATTTGTGATCAGATACAAACAAATAATATATATATACACACACACTATATTTGCAAAAACAATTTTCCATGATACTTATTTGTCATAAACAATTGAAAGTAATTACAAATAGTGTTATACCACATTAAATTCTAAGTAGTTTTGCAGCAATAACAACATTCCTCTGCAAAACTTAAGCAAGTAAATCTTTTTTTTTTTTTACACTTGAAACTTTTTGTTTTTAATTTGCACTGCCCAGTTGGGATGAAGCTAAGAATATAAATACCTGCAACGAGCCCACGAAAATGGCTATGGATTCAATCCCATCTTCAACATGCTGAACACTAGCTCCCCCAGGAAGTTTCACACCCTGGTAATAACTTTTAAAACAGGTGCTAAACCACTCTACCAAATTTAATCTGACTTTGCTTCTCTCAATATTAACGTCAAATGGTTTCATTTGCAAATTAGCACTTAGGCTAATATTTAACCGAGCACACTGGGGAATGAACCAGATAACATGTTTTACTGATAAACTCACTTTCAAAACTACAATAATGATATTGTTCTGCTCATTGTTCCTAATGAGAGAGAACAGTTTGTCAATGTTCTTTAATCCAAAAAAGGTTTCCAGCAATGAGCTTGTAGCAAAGGTAATCTGATTATCTCAATAGAGAACATCTGCCTGCTGGTTTGTATCAGTGGGACAACAACACCAATCTGTGTTAGTTGATTAGTGGGAACACTGTGGCCAATCTGGGTTAGTGGAAACCCTATCCAGTTTGAGTTAGTGGGTAAAACAATATCGAAATCACTAATACCAGACATTGTATATTGCATATTGTAATAATCATACAATAACACTCTGTATAAGAGGAAGTAACAACACTATGGATGGGAACAGTTTAGACCAGGAGTTCCCAACCTTTATCATCCTGTTTACTCCTGGCAACTTTATTAGCACATATCAATGTTATTTCACTTATTTATGAACAACTAATGATGAACAGATACTGGTATACCAGAACCAAACACAGTAAGTCAATGTGAAAAAATATGTACAAATCCAGAATCAGGCAAAATTTACCCCAAGTTGGGAACCCTTGGTTTAGAGGGATAAGGTGGCACCGTGGGCTGGTGGGAATAGTGTAGATGGGGCATATTGGTTTGCATAGACAAGTTGGGCCAAAGGGCCTGTTTTCATGCTGTATGACTCTATGACAATCTCAATTTGTGGAAGTACTCTTGATAGATTCTACTTTAATAAGATTAAATAAGATAATGTGGGGAATGTCAGCAGGTCAGGCCATATCTTGGAAAGAGAAACAAAGTCATTGTTTCATATACTTTGTCAGAACTAGTAAAGAGTGACATTGTTAGGTTCAATTCACAAGGAGAGTGGGTACACAAATAATATCAGTTCGTGGTTGCCACAGTGATATGCTGTAAATGGGATCATCTGGTAATCGGAGGGAGGGGGAGGGGGAATTCTCTGGAATTCTCTGCCACATAAGGTAGTTGAGGCCAGTTCATTGGCTATATTTAAGAGGGAGTTAGATGTGGCCCTTGTGGCTAAAGGGATCGGGGGTATGGAGAGAAGGCAGGAACAGGATACTGAGTTGGATGATCAGCCATGATCATATTGAATGGCGGTACAGGCTCGAAGGGCCGAATGGCCTACTCCTGCACCTAATTTCTATGTTTCTATGTTACAAAGCATTTAGATCGAGTACACCAATTTTCTGGCAACAGCTGGTCCAGCGCCTCTTTTAATCCTGACAAAAACACAAGAGTGCACTTGGAAACCCCCCCCGGAAAATGTGGCATCTTGGCTGCGTAAGGTGGCCAATCTAGACTTCTTCAGGACTTCTGCGCCGATCGGAGGGTTGAATTTGCCCCTGCAGTTAGGGCTGGAGCCAACAGTTCTGTTCCCATAGCCGACTTCCAAGACCGACCTTTCACACTGATATCTCAGCTCTTCGGCTGCATAGGCAGGCCGTTCTGTAGACTAACTCTGGATTCCTGTCGGAGGCCATGACCTCTGTTGGTCCGGCAAAAACAAATAATCCAAAAAGGCTCTGGAACCAAGGGTGCCAGAAAATCAGTTGTGGACCTGTATTAAGCGCAGTACTTCAAATGTATGTTGGGCCTCATTGTTATAATGTGCAGGAGTCCACAGATAGGTCAGATTGGGGTGGAGAATTAAAAAGGAAGGCAAGAGGAAGCTCAGAGATTCCCCCGTGAAGTGAAATGTAAGTGCTCTGCAAACTGGTCACCCAAGTTGTTTCCAATGTAGATAGGACCACATTGTGACCACCACAGTCAGAACACTAGACTTGAAGTTGCTTCGCTTAGAAAAGCTGTTTGGGTCTATAAGGGTGGCACAGTTGCTAGAACCACTGCCTCACAGTGCCAGAGACCTGGGTTCGATCCTGACCGCGGCTGCTGTCTTTGTGGAGTATGCACACTCTCCACGTGACCGCATGGGTTTTCTCTGAGTGTTCAGGTTTCCTCCGGCATTTCCAAAGACGTGAGGGTTTGTAGATTACTTGGCTGTTGTAAATTGCCCCCTAGTGTGTAGGGAGTGGATGAGAAAATGGAGTAACATACAACTAATGTGAATGGGTTTAAGAAGGAACTGCAGATGCTGGAAAATCGAAGGTACACAAAAATGCTGGAGAAACTCAGCGGGTGCAGCAGCATCTATGGAGCGAAGGAAATATGCAACGTTTCGGGTCTGAAGAAGGGTTTCGGCCTGAAACGTTGCCTATTTCCTTCGCTCCATAGATGCTGCTGCACCCGTTGAGTTTCTCCAGCATTTTTGTGTAATATGAATGGGTGGTCGGCGTTGACTCAGTGGGCTAAAGAGCCTTTTTCCATGTGGTATCTCTAAACAAAACTAGATGGTGGGAAGGGAAAAGATGGAAAGGAAGAGATGGAAGAGCAAATGGAACATCTCCTGTTTGAAGAGGAGAGTGGTCGATGAGGGGAGTGATTAGTGATGACTGAAGATCGGACTAAGAGTCATAACAAAAGTAGTCCCTTTAAAATAGTGAAAAAGAGTAGGGGAATGTGCCTTAGTTGTGGAATCCGAATGAAGGCGGTGAGATTGCACAGGATGATTTGTTGAATGTGAAGATTGGTGGAGGGTGGGCCAGAGAACTCCATACTGGTTCTGTCCAGGGGGAGAGAAGGTAAGAGCAGAGGTACAGGATATAAATATGGTGCGATCAAGTATTTGCAAAAAAACTTCAGTGGAAGCCATAGTTCAAGATGAATGAAGACAGCTCAGAGGCATGTGTATGGCAAGTTTTAAGATCAGAGCAAATATGAATAAAGACAGGGGTGGTGGGAGAATGGAAATGGATCCTTATAGGATTCAGAGTTGGAAGCAGTAGTTGAAATAATTGTGAGAAGATGTAATGGATGTTTGTTTCTTCTATACCCACTGAGATGGAGACAGAGATCAGTGAGATAGCAGTAGCACCAGAGACCCGGCTTTGATCCTGACTATGGGTGCTTTCTGTTCAGAGTTTGTACGTTCTCCCTGTGACCACATGGGTTTTCTCCAGGTGCTCTGGTTTCCTCCTACATTCCAAAGGTTTGTAGGTTAATTGGCTTTGTGACTTGTCCATGGCATGTAGGATAGAACTAATGTACAGGTCATCGTTGGCCAGCGCGCACGTGGTGGGCCAAAGGACCTGTTTCCACGCTGTATCTCTGAACTAAACTAAACTAATCCAGAAATGAAAGGGAAGTGTTAGAGATGGACTATGTAATGGTGTGAGTAGAGTGGAAATTGCCAGCAAATATTTTAAAAAAGAGATCTGCTTGAGTTCTGGAAGCAGCATAATAATAAAATGAGTTGTGGGAGGGATCGGAGTGGGATGAAACAAAAAACAAAGACCATTCCAAGGATTCCACAGAAAGGGCTGGCATAGCTTGTCCTCATGCCTGCTCCAAAGCTATACCTTTGATCTGGAAAATGGGAATGGCATTGGGGAAAAAGTTAATCAAGCTGAGAATGAGTTCAGCCAAGTGAATGTGCGGATGAAAGGAACATATTGGGCTTCTGCTCCGTGAAGAAGTAGACAATGCTCGGGGTGTGGGGTGGAGATACAGAAGGGATGCACAAACGTGCATTCATGGCAAACATGAACCAAGAAATGGAAAATGTCAAAGTAATAGACCAAGGAAGGGACATTACGGATGTCATTCGGAAGAAATGGGAGGGAACTGCAATGACATGCGGTTTCTATTAGTCAGGGTTCTATTAGTCAGGTCATAGATGATAATTCTTATGGGTCCAAAATTAAATGAGATGGATTCATGAAACAGCAAATGACAAGTGGTGAACCCAGATTATAGTAGGTATTATCTTCTGTGTTTTAAAATAAATAACCTTGAATCATTTTATATTTCCAATTTATGGTTATATTCCTGTTGATTTGTCTTTGAAAATAGTTTTATGTTGTACTGCTTCGTTGCCAAATTAATATGATAAATATTTCATGCAAATGTTTTCAATTGTTCAATTGAAGAGCTATTTCCTTTAGCTATTCGATGAAGGAAGACGAATTGCTTATTGTGCAAACATCAACACAAGAGCAAAAGGGTTGATGGAGGTGATAAAGAAGGTAAGCACAGGAACACCATCTCAAAATTCACCATCCTCTTCAAGAAATTCATGCAAGGCAAAAATTGATCAACTCATATTCAATGACATGACATTATCTTCAGGTTCATGCTATTATTTTAATGTCTCTTCTTATCTCCAATTGTCAAGAGTGCTTTATTAATCATCTGAGCGAGAATGGAAAACCCAGTTTTGGTTTACAAAACTGATCCCTCAGTGCAGACCATCAGATCATCCTGCATGAAGCATAGTGTTGCACTGCTCATTGATCAGAAGTACAAACAAATCAAGCATTCAACTTGTGCAAACAAAAAAAAAAACAAGTCACCGTTTCTGGAAACAAGCACAAAGTGTGCAGAAAGGAACTGCAAATGCTAGATTATACCAGGTATTTAAAAATGATATATAAACAAGCACACCATTTCAGCTATAAATAACAAACTAATCGCTGCCCTTTAGTTTGTACTTGACTTCAAGAAGTTCCAGTTCCTGTGTACTCCACGTAGAAGTGGATGAACGTATTATGAATTTGAATTTCATTTTTCTTAATACTTTCCTAACTTCAAAACATCAATTATGCAAGATAAAAAGGGAGTTAAAGCCTGCCAAATGTATTTTCTGCCATTACTACAGAGGCAGGAATCCTGCTGAAAAAGTGTTAATTAATGTCATAGAGAGAGAGAACGACAGTGAAAGAAAACTATGGTTCATTAAACTACCTGTGATCGCCCCCACATATTTATTCTTCTATCCTCTGCTGATTATGTGAGCCCTATAACAGGATCCCATTAAAGTGATCCCTCTTCCTATTTCTTCATTCCACCCATGCAGCCTCACTGGGTGATTCCCCAAGAATATCCTTTGTAAGCACTGCCATGTCGTTCTCACTCATCAAAAACACCAGCCCCCTTCTCTCAACCATTTGTACCCTGGAATGTTGAGCTACCAGTCCTGTTCCTCCCTCAGCTACTTTTCATCTATAGTCTTTAGACTTTACTTAAGACTTTAGAGATACAACACGGAAACAGGCCCTTTGGCCCACCTAGTCCACGCTGACCAGCGGTCACCCCGTATACATGCTAGGGACAATTTACAATTTTACTGACGCCAATTATCCTACAAACCTGTATATCTTTAGAGTGTAGGAGGAAACCGGAGCACCCAGAGTAAACCCATGCGGTCAAAGGGAGAACGTACAAGGTCCGTACAGATGGTACCCGTAGTCAGGATCAAACCCTGGACTCTGGTGCTATAAGGCAGAAACCCGATGACTGTGCCGCTGTGCTGCCCCAAAGCTGTATATTGCTGTAATATCCCAACCCTATGTATCTATCCATGTCCCGAGTTCATCTAACTAACCTGTCAGGCCTCTTGTAGTGAAATAAATGTATTCTGTCACTCCCTGCCGTACTTCTGCCTGAACTATCTGACGGGATTGATGAGATTGCTTTGTAGCCTGGCATATACTCAATGAACTGAATAGCCACTTTCAATGCTGTGAGAAAACATGAGAAGATATAAAAGAATTTGTCAGCTTGACTGCTTTTTTGTGCTTCTCCCTATTCCACATAGTGACCAGGTCAACTGTCTAAGGCCCCTTCTAGACTTAAATTCAAATTTACTTGTCCTTTACTCCCATCTCTCTTCATGCTCACTTCAACTTTCCCAGTTGAAAAATTCCCCTTGTCGCTGCTTCCACTGAACTGCTGCCTGCTCAGCTACCTTCCCCCTTTAATGCCCAATTTAACTGCTATCTGAAGATAGAAGGGCCTCAACCTGAAAAGTCACCCATTCCTTCTCTCCATGGTGCCTGCCCTGCTGAGTTACCCTGCTTGTCCTGCTGAGTACCTCAGCGGGTCAGGCAGCACCTCTGGATAAAAGGAATGTGTGATGTTGTAGGCCGAGGCCCTTCGTCAGACCCTGCCCGCTGAGGAACTCCAGCAATTTGTTTACATCTTCCATGTCAACCAGCATCTGCAGTTCTTTCCTTCAAATTTTAACAGCTCTCTGCATTGGTTCCTTCGAGTTGAATAATGTCCCCTAAATAACTGCGATTGGTAAACAATACCATTAGCACTGATGAAGTGGTGTTCCTTTCTGCTGAGAACAACTAAATTTGGAATCTACTTACCAGCAGATCAAGCACTGAAGCTAAAAATCATGGAGCCATTTAAGTAGGAAAGTGTGTTGGTAAGCAATTGTGTTTTGTGTGAGTGGATTCCATTTTATTTCTTTAAATATCTTATCTTTGAGCTAAAATTTAAATTAAAAAAACAAGGATTTGTTGGAAAAATAATCTTTTGGTCAATATTTAATTACAAAATTGTATACGAATGCTTTACCTTTCAAACTTGCATCCTCGGTACAAATAAACTAAGACTTCTCTTATGCCATTATTTCACATAAAAATGAAACAAGAATGCTTCAAGTGCCTTTGCCATTGAAAAGTTCTAGAGCTTAATAATCTAAATGAATATAACCAAGCTCTCGACAGACTATGGCAAGTCATTAATCAACTACACTGTACTCAATTAATATTTTTATGGCCAATTAATCAAAATTGTAAGAAATTGCTGCTGCTTTAATATAAAGACAAATCTATGTTGTGCATCATTCCAGTGTTATGTCATTGGGTTAGAGCAAGTTTATTCTGCATCGGTGACTTTTCCAGTCAACTCTTTTGATATATCTGACAGCTTTTACCATGATTGCTATTGTATGTCACCTGACAAGGTGAGGTGATTGAAAGTGAGGAACTGATTAAATCACACACAAAATGATAACTCTAAAAAAGACACCTGTTGCACAAATTTGATCCCCTAAAGAGGCTTTTGCACATTCACCTTATATATTTTTTTTAATTGATATCCATTTAGATTTCAGACATTTGTTCTTTAATTTAAAAAGTTGCTGTACTTTGAATGGCAAAAACATTAGGCTTCAGCCAAGATATCTTCAATAATGGACTAATGCATCCATTCAAAACTAAAAGGCACAAAAAGCTGGAGTAACTTAGGGGGTCAGGCAGCATCTCCAGAGAAAAGAAATAGGTGACGATTCGGGCGAGCCCCTTCTTCAGACTGAGAGCCAGAGTAGAGGGAAACGCGAGATATAGAAAGTACATAGAACAAATAAATAAAAGATATGCAAAAAGCAACGATGATCAAGGAAAGATGGAGCCCACAATGGTCCATTTTTGGTTGTGGGGAAGGCGATAACGAGTTATACAAACAGTGAATCTAGTAGGATGACTCGGTGGGGGAGGAACAGAGAGAGAGGGAATGCAAGGGTTGCTTGAAGATAGAGAAATCAATATTCATGCCGCTGGGTTGAAAGCTGCCACAGCAAAATATGAGGGCATTGATAGGCCAGTTACCTTGCATTAATTTAAGACACAGTAATTCACTGCTAACTTTACCTAACCCGTCCATTCTCTTGAATCACAAGTTCTTTAATGGTCGGAATTTAAATATTCAGGGAGGGAGAGAAACTAAACTCATTATCTATTTAAATGATGTTTAATTCAGTTTATATAGTTCCCAGGGTCATCCATCTCCCAGTATATAGATCCCCAGCTCCCAAGTGACTTAGAAATTTGACAGATGAAAAATGGAGCTGTCTGCTGAGACGATAACAAGTGAAAAAGCAGAGCGTAGCTGAAAGTGTAATAGCTCACCTGCAGATCTGTGTCCCACATATCACTGGCGATCACAGAGCAAAATGAAGCGCTCGGTGAAGCAATTGGTAGTTTAGAATAATGATAAAATCTAAATATTACCAGCAATTAATTTTCATGAGTTTTTAATGCCGCAGACCAAAACAAAAATCAATCATCCTGGAAAGATGATGGATTATTTTTTAGCTATTTAATTTCCTTGCATTTGGAATGTCGGTCAGAAAAACAAATTGCCCGCAAGCTTAAAGCTTTGAAGCTGAAACTGTACTCAGTCCAACTATCCGAATGTGGTTTACCAGGCCCAATGTTAGTAGTGGCTGCAATGAGTCATTCCAGTCCATTGACCTCGGTGAGAGATCAGTGCATCCAAGTTAAACTTTTGAGGTGATACAATTGCTGAACAGAAGTGAGAGTTAGGAAGAGGGTGCAAGACAGGAGAGGATAAGGGGAACAGAGTAGAAAGGGGGGGGGGGGGGGGGAGGGGTGCGAGGGGGGGGATTTTGGGGGGAAGGGGAAGGGGGAGAGAGAGAAAGAACAGGGGAGAAAGAAAGGAGGAGAGAAACAAATGTAAGAGATAAGGGAGGGAGAGAATGAGGAGGACAGAGTTGAAAGGAGAGAAGGTGGTGCTGGGGGGAGGGGGGGTGAAGGTGAGAAAGGAAAGGAGGAAAGAGAGATAGAAGGAGAGAAAAAAAGATGTAAGAGGGGGGGGAAGGGAGAGGATGATGGTGGGAGGATGATTGTGGGGAGGGGCAATGAGAGGGAGAAGGAGACAGAAAAAGGAGGGGGAAGAAGGTGAAAGGGAGGGAGGAGAGGATGAGGGGCCGCAGATTATGGTGGGGAGGGACAGCAGGAGAGAGAGAAAGAAGGAGACCGAGAAAGAAGGGGAGAAAGAAACGTAGACAGAATAAAGGTGCAAGACGGAGAGGGGAGGCAGAGGATGCAGGAGAGGGAGGTGAAAGGGGGAACATGGTGATGGTGTAGAAGAAGATGATGGAGGCGCGGGGCAGGGGTAGAGAGAGAAAGGAGGGGGGAGAATGAAAGGAAACTAGCTGCAAGACAGAGGGGAAGGTAAGGATGCGAGAAAGGGAGGGGAGAGAGACAGAGGGGCTAGAGGCAGAATGGGGGGAGAGAGAGGGTGAGAGAGAGAGAGAGAGGGTAATGGGAGAAGGAAAATGAGAGAAAAAAGCATATTGCCAAGTAAGGAGTGGTTGAACATTAAATGTAGGCTAATTCATGAAACAAGAAAACAAAATGCAGACAATAATATCTGTCATTCGAATAATTCTTCTGCTTGATGTCCCACGCATCAGAGCTAATAAATCTACTATTATAGATGACAGCAGAGCCTATTCCTGCTTACCTGAAGTGCCCTATTTCCTCATGATTATGTTTAATTTGGGACAACTGCTGTGATTTTATCTGCAGAGAAGCTGAAATCACAAATCATCTCCCGACTGACTAGATATGTCACACTGGTTCATGATCACACACTTCCATTCACCTTTAATCTACTGTGTGCTTACAACCCCAAAATTTGCACCATATTTTCAAACATCATTATCTTGCCTGAAACCATATTGATTAAGCCCAGTCACCCAAGTTTTGTTGTATCAGAGACAGCCTCCTCCCCAACTTCCTGCAGCTTTCCAAGTTTATTGTGTTTCTGTTCGAGTTCAGACAAAGGGTCACAAACCTGAATCGTAAACCCTCCTTCTTGTCCCACAGTTGCACCCTGACATTTTAGCACTTTCTGTTTTTGTAAAGTTTACATCATTTGATTGTTTTGATTACTACAATACTTTTCTAATACTAATTGTTACCTGTAAATTGTCATGTGATTTACTGACCAAAGTCATTCCAGTTTAGGCACACTGCTGGTTTCTCTTTCCAGTTGCATCATGACGGTTTGCTAACACCAAGAAATCCACACATCACACTCCCCAGGTACACAGTGGGGTAGAGTCTGGATTAACTTGGACCTTCAACGCCAAGCAGGAACAAAGTGTGAGGTGCAAACCTGCTTAAAACTCAAAGATGATGCTCTGCTATGTCACAGCCACTGTCTTTACACAGATTTTCCATCAATGAGCTGCCCCCCTAACCATCATCGACTGAAGGCACTAAAAATGCCACATATAGACTGTTAAAGTTCAGGTTTGTCTCGCCTTCTATCAACTCTAGTTTGTCACTTTGCTTGGCCAATGTCTTTCAAATCAAAATTGAGAAGACGAGGGCGGCACGGTGGAGCAGCGGTAGAGTTGCTGCCTTACACGGCTTGCAGTGCCGGAGACCCGGGTTCGATCCCGACTACGGATGCTGTTTGTACGGAGTTTGTACGTTCCCCCATGACCTGCATGGGTTTTCTCTGAGATCCTCAGTTTCCTCCCACACTCCAACACATACAGGTTTGTAGGTTAATTGGCTTGGTGTATTTGCAAATTGTCCCGAGTGTGTGTAGGATAGAGATAATGTGTACGAGGATCGCTGGTCGGCGCGGACTCGGTGGGCCGAAGGGCCTGTTTCTGCACTGTATCTCTCAACTAAACTAAAGCCATGTTCCATCCTGACTTTGAGTGCTACCTGTATGGAGTTTGTACGTTTTCCCTGTGACCACGTGGGTTTTCTCTGGCTGCTCGGGTTTCCTCCCACACTCTACAGGCATGCAGGTTTGTAGGTTAATTGGCTTCTGTAAATTGTAACTTGTCGCTAGTGTGCATAAGATAGTTCTTGTGATTAGGGTAATTGCTGGTCAGAGTAAACTCGGTGGACTGAAGCGCCAGTATCTCTGAACTAAACAAAACTGGAGCCACTGTTTTGATACTACCCGTAAATTCCTTTCCTTGTCCACAAATTCAATCCTTCTCCATGCCAAATTCTGATGATGAACTAGTTTGATCATAAATCGAGAGCACCATATCACCCTGATCTGACCTTGCAATTATACAAGAGTGCCCATTACCAATTCTGAGTACCGCCTTTGGAATAATCCCAGTCACTTTCCACTTCAGTTTTGCTGCACAAGTATCACAAATGCACAAGTTCACACAATATTTTGGAGTAGAATTGGGCCATTTGGCCCATTGAGTCTACTCCGCCATTCAATCATGGCTGATCTCAACCTCCTAATCCTATTCTCCTGCCTGCTCCCTATAACCCTTGACACCCGTTCTAATCAAGAATTTGTTAAAAATATCCACTGACTTGGCCTCCATAGCCCTCTGTGGCAATGAGTTCCACAGACTAATTACCTTCTGACTAAAGAAGTTCCTCCTCACCTCCTTTCTAAAAGAGCACCCATTCATTCAGAGGCGATGACCTCTCGTCTTGGACTCTCTCACCAGTGGAAACATCCTTTCCACATACTTTCCATAAGCCTTATATCACTTTCTTGGACTATATTAACAACTTCAATGGTCTCTCAGCCAGCAGCTCATCATCAAGTTGAATTCATCCAACTCGTGTTGCCCTATTCACCCATTATTTATCTAACAAGATGGCTAATGTTTAGTTTAGTTTAGAGATGCAGCATGGAAACACACCCTTCAGCCCACCGAGTCCGCACGGACCAGCGATCCCTGCACATTGACACTATTCTACACATACCAGGGCCAATTTACACCTATACCAAGTATACGTACAAACCCAAGCCAGTTAACCAACAAACCTGTTTAGTTTAGAGATACAGCTTGGAAACCGGCCCTTCGGCCCAGCAAGTCCATGTTAACACGTTCATTGTTATCCCACTTTCTCACCCACTCCCTACACATTAGGGGCAATTTACAGAGGCCAGTTAATCTACAAACACCGCCTTTAGGATATGGAAGGAAAGCAGAGCACCCAGAGGAAATACCTGTAGTCACAGGAAGAATGTGCAAACTACACACAGGAAGCACCCGAGGTCTGTATTGAACCCGGGTCTCTGGCGTAGTGAGGCAGCTGCTCCATCAGCTGCGTCACAATGCCACCAGTTAAGTTAACGCTGACATCTTTGATTGAGCTTCCGATAATTAAAATGCTAAAATTGGACATGTAGTGAAAATAACTTTATCCTATGTTTTGACAATAAAATTGATTTTTTTCAACAATTACAAAGACCTGTTGCATTGCAAACAGTAAACATATCTACCCCACTCCCCCACTACCTTTCTAATGGTATGACGTACAGTGTAATACCTTCAACTAATATATGCAGTGTCACGATGAACTTTGACAAATTCAAGCTGTGTGTGCGCTCTAACAAATGCTGCGGTTTTAATATTTGCCATTTATCTACCATGCAAATTGAGTAATCCACCCAGATTTATATCATGAATTACTTGCAATTCTAATACATTGCTGTTCACATCCAGTAGTTAAACAAAGGGTACTATTTAAATTTCTGTCAAAACCAAGGCAGAAAACAATCCATCTTGAAAATTTATTGATGACAGGCATGAAATAAATTGCATTCAATGCTGCTTTCTTTGTCTAACTAAAATGACAGTCCACTTCATGTTCTGTCTTCACTGATCATACTCTGAGGCTATAGTGCATATCTGACCTTTGCAGATCAAACAACGCTCTGGGAGATACAGCACCAAAGATTTATATTCAGCATTGTTTTCCACACTTTTCTACGCACCGCTCTTCATTATCTCAAATCTTATTAATTTACAATTCAAGACCGAAGAGAAAATCTTTACTGAAAGTCTATTTACAACTTTAATCCAATTTGAAAGAATTGTGATTCAAAACAGAGCAGTCCAGAAATATACTGATCCAATTTTGTGATCATTTGCTGTATAGATTGTATGTTACAATTGCAGCACTTCACTGGTTGAATGTAAAAGACCACAACAATGTGCATGGCCTCAGTAATACATCTGTTGGGAAATTCTGTGACTCGTTTGAATTTAAGTTTAGTATATTGTCACAGGTAAAGTGAAAAGCTTTTGTTGCATGCTAACCAGGGCCGGATTTACGTATAAACTAGACAAGCTTAAGCTTAGGGCCTCAAGGTCTAGGGGGGCCTACTCACCTCGCTGCCTCACCGGACCCATCGAACCTCGCCGCCCCACTGACCATCCGCCCACCGGGACCTCCTACTCTTTGCCCGCTGACCCTGGCCACTCCACCGCCCTCCAGCAGCCCGCAGCCATCGCCTTACCTGTAGCCTGGACTCAGCACCGGGCCTGAAATTTCCACGCTGCAGACTCCCACTCCCCCGGGTTTGACTGCGCTGGGTCCTAGTGCTAGTCTCCCAAACCTAGTAATCTCAGTGGCTGTTCCACTGGGTCTTCCCCATTCCCCTCAAACCATGTGATCCCAACCTTTCCCCATCCACACTACAGTCCTCATACCCCCCTACCACCTGACCATCCACCACCCCTCCTCCAGACATCGCCTTGGCCTCAGTCCACTCACCTGCCTTCCTCTGGCCCCAACCCCCATCCCTGCCATGTGTTCACCACCATTACTGACCTCCCCCTCTCAGATACCGAATGGTCTGTCTTCAGCAGAGGTCTCACCTTTGTCCCCCTCTGTCCCCACCTCAATGAGTTCCGCGCCCGCCACAATTTGGAGCTCTTGTTCCATTGCCTCTGCCTCACACCGTTCTTCCATGGGAAGGAGTCCTCGCCCCCATTGATGATCCCTTTCCCCATCTCCAATGGACCACCTCCTCTTGGACCCCCCCCCCCCCCTCTTGGCCATTGGTACAATGAAATCTTGGGGTCACCATCTGACATCGGAACGGGAGAACATTCTCAGCAGCTTGGACTTCCGAATCGGCCACTTCCAACCGAAGATCGCAGCTCCTGAAATCCACAGGCTGAGCTGGGTGGAGACGCACGCTGGTGGCCCTCGACAGAGGGTTCCCAGGTATCTGTGTTATTAAAATCAGCGCAGCCCGAGGCTGGGAGCTCCGCAAATCACAGCTCCATGATGTTGAAGCAGCAGGCTTCAAATGGCGATTCAGGTAATGTATTGCCTGCTCCGCGGTGAATCCAATATGTATTTTAAAACCAACTGTTTAATGACAACATACAGTAGGATCTAAAAGTAGGTATGTTACCTTCATACGAACCGTCAATATTTTTCCTGCCGATATGGGGTTTAAATTCATCGCAACCGCAACGTTCCAAACGATCGCGTTCCACAAAATCTCACTAGCAAGATGATTAAAATGGCCATTAAACACTAAATGGTCCAGGGGTAAGTAGGAGGAGGTGTCCGAGAGTTGGCGCGTGGCCTCAGCTTTGTAGAGATTGACGTGCAAAAAGTTCAAAACTGCTCTCTTGTTATTGGTAGGATGGTTGAATTCCCTTATAACAGCTTGGAAAAAAACTGTCCCTGAATCTGGAGGTGTACATTTTCCCATTTCTATACCTTTTGCCTAATGGCAGAGGGGAGAAGAGGGAGTGGCCAGGATATGACTCATCATTGATTATGCTGCTGGCCTTGCCGAGGCAGCATGAGTTGTGAACGTAGACATGGGCAGAAATCTTGGGGGGTGGGGGAAAGAGGTGGGGGCGACACACGTCCGTCCCATGTTTTGAGAGGTGGGGGACAATCTTTTGTAATCCGGATTTTGAAATTCGGTGGAAAAAATCTATTAAAATCTCTGCTTTCTGCGAGACAGTGGGGATGTCACTGTTAAGTGCTTGTTAAATGTTTCTATTAACATTGTAAGCTGCTGATGTTACCGTCCACAGGGTCCACGGTCGAAGCCTCGCATGTGTGTGTGTGTGTGTGTGTGTGTGCGCGCGCGTGTCCACCAAGAAACGGTACCCCCCAAATTGTGCCCCCCCCCCATGTTTTGATAGCGATTTCCGCCCCTGAATGGAAGGGAGGTTGATTTGTGTGATGGTATGGGCTGCGTCCACAATTCTCTGCAATTTCTTGCCGTCTTGGATGGAGCAATTCCCAAACCATGCTGTGATGCATCCCGATAAAATGCTTTCTATGGCGCATCTGTAGAAGTTGGTGAGAGTTGTTGGGGACATGCTGAACTTCTTAAACCTTCTACGGAAGAAGAGGCATAAAATTACAGACAAGATGTGGAGTATAAGCACCCCATATTTCAGTCCCAAGGAAGTTTCTGCTTGTACGGTCTGTTAACCATCTATGGGACACAGTAATCCCACGTATGATGTATCAAAAGACAACCTGCCACGATATTTGTAGCAAGTCAGAGACAGGTCTTTAATAAGTGTAAGTTCATTTGTGTCACGCAAATCATAACATTAATGTCAATTGGGGCTGCCTAAAAGCTCTAGAGACCCAGGTTCGATCCTGACTACAGGTGTTGTCTGTACAGAGCCATGGAATATAGCCTGTCCCAGAAGTGAGAAGTGAAGTCTCATTCAAGGATTAACAGTAGTTGAGAGATTTTGTCCCAGTTAGTTAAAAAAAGTTGGCATCCACTACATTATGGCTGCAGTGAATGATCAGTGGAGATATTTTACAACATCCTATTGAGGTAGGCAATTCAGTCACAAAGGGACATTGAAGGATTTCTTCTCATTTCCCACAGAGGAAACACTTAATCTCCTTCAGCCTTATGCATTGCATTCAAAATTCTGCGGCATTCACCCTGAAGAACAACGCGCTTTCTACAAGTGATTAATATCATGGTTACCTTGTTCTTCTTAGTGTTCAAGCAATTGCTGCATTGTGAAACAAAGGAGAGCCAAGCACAAAAGAATAGGCTGAAGAATCAACAGCAATAAAGAATCGGAGGAATTTGTTTGTTTAACTTGATGTCATTTTCTTCAAAGCTTATTCTTGCTCTGCCTTGTCTCATATCTCTGCAACCCATGGCAGGTAAATAACCTATTACTGATCTTCAGTCATGCCTGCATCTGCTGGCTGTCACTGACTATTATATACCCTCCAGCCAACACACCAGCATAAGATTTTATCTTTGCACAGAGCTGTTACATTATTGTTCATGGGGTTTTGATGACACAGTCAGATCAGGAACTGAATAAAGAAGGGCTGAGATCTCCAAACATCATTGACATTAAATACTTAATGCAATATGAACCAATGCCCTGATCTCATCCCCAAACCGAGAGACATGGTCATACAGCGTGGAAAGAGGCCCTTGCCCACACTGACCACATCTCCCATCTACACTAGTCTCAACTGCCTGCATTTGGCACATATCCCTCTAAACCTGGCCTAAGAATGTACCTGTCTAATTGTTTCTTAAATGTTGCAATAGTCCCTGCCTCAACCACCTCCTCTGGCAGCTCGTTCCATAAACCCACCATACTTGTATGAAAAAGTTACTCCTCAGGTTCCTATTAAATTTTCCCCCTTCACCTTAAACCTATGTCCTCTGATTCTCGATTCCCCTATTCTGGGCCAGACTCTGTGCTTCTACCAATCTATTCCTCCCTAAATTTTATATGCCTCTATAAGTTCACCCGTCATTAGGGTCGCCAACTTTTTCACTCCCAAATAAGGGACAAAAGGTCAAAATAAAGGACAAATTCCCAATGGCAATTCATTGACCAACTCGGCCGTGGCTGGTTGAATGATGAGTTGGTCTGGGTGCTGGACTGCACACAAATTCCATCCGGTGGGCCAGCTGAGGAGTTTTGGCCCGGGCCGTGTGTTGTCGTGCGCAAAGTCCGGCACTCCATCCAACTCATGAACTGATGATCGGCCATGAGAATGAGGGGTGGTGGTGTCGGCGGTATGCAAAGGTCCGAAGTTCGGGCAGCTGGCTGGGCTGCTGCTGACTTGGGCGAGGCGCTGCTGCTGAGTTGAACCTAGTAGCAGTCAAATACGGGACAAGGGCAGTCCCGTTTGGGACAAACCAATTTAGCCCAAAAATACGGGATGTCCCGGCTAATACGGGACAGTTGACAACTCTACCTCTCGTCCTCCTGCGCTCCAGGGAATAGAAACCCAGCCTGCTCAACCTCTCCCGATAACTCAGAACCTCAAGTCCTGCCAATGGGAACCTATTCCAAAGTGCTGAGACTCATCGCTATTTATTTGTGTTGAACTCCTTCAGTCCACAGCTGAGAACAAAAAATACATTGAGGTGATATGTCAACACATTGGAATGTCCACACATGAGACAATCTGGAAACTGGATACATTTCAGGTACAAAAGGAATCATCTGCATAAGGCCCCAAATGCAAGATCCAGCCTTTGTGATCCATCCAGGTGAGCTTTAAAGAGCTTCAAATTATAATAGTGTAAAGAACATTTAATGTTGCTGAACTGGGAAAATCCCTGGTGGTAATCAAGACTTCAAGGTGCTTCTGTTACTATAATTTGCCCTTGTTCAATATTGTTTGTGATCTCAATTATACAAAATTTTAAAGGTTAATGATGCATGATTTGTAATTCTATAAGGGGCTGGTTGATTACATATTTTAACAAAGTGAATAATTGCACTGACATTTACAAATTGTAAACTGAGATCACTGCAAAACATGCTTGAGATGAGGGTAATAGAATTTTATAATTTAAATGGAATTAGTGGAATCAAAATGGATTTCAACATTTTATAATTTAATTTTCTATTTCTTTTCAACATGCTGAAGAGCAACTAGCAACAATACATGGGTGTGGCCAGTACTTGAAATATGAAAATGGTGATATATCATGATCTTACTTATAAAAACAATAGTTAATGTACATGTGTGGACATAAAGGTAAAAATATAGAAAACATAGAAAAATAGGTGCAGGAGTATGCCTTTCGACCCTTTGAGCCAGCACCACCATTCAATATGATTATGGCTGATCATCTAAAATCAGCACCCCATTCCTGCTTTTCCCCGCCATATCCCTTGATTCCTTTCGCCCTATGAGCTAAATCTAACTCTCTTGAAATGGTGGAAAGATATAAAAAGCATCTCTGGTTACAGTCTTGTGTGAAAGTCACACAATGTGTTGGAGAAACACGATTCATTCTTTATCTACTTTCCTCAACTATACCTTGCCATCACACCTGCCACCTCCCCTTTGGCCCATCGTCATATCCAATAGCCCCTTCCATTCAAGTAACTGACCATGTTCAGGAACATTGCACGCAAGTCGTGAATGAAACATTTTGATACTGTAAATTGAACACGTGCAGCCAATCATTAAAAGGTATTATCAACTCTTATGGCATATTTAAAGTTTGTTATTGCACTGCTGATAAATTGAAGCACATTTAGTTTTTATTTTAGTTTTAGAGATACAGCGGGGAAACAGGCCCTTCAACTCACCGGGTCCGCGCCAACCAGCGACACATTAACACTATCCTAGGGACAATTTTTACATTTACCAAGCCAATTAACCTACACCCCCTGTACTTCTTTGGAGTGTGGGTGGAAACCGAAGATCTCGGAGAAAACCAATGCAGATCACGGGGTGAACGTACAAACTCCCTACAGACAGCACCCGTAGTCAGGATCGAACTAAGGTCTCCGGCGCTGCATTCGCTGTAAGGCAGTAACTCTACCGCTGCGCCACCGTGATCTTTTACAGTTTACAATGTTATCAGTTATTATATGTGATTAAATCTACAGTCTGATGCAAGGAGAAATGGTACACTGGTGGTATCAGGAAGGTCGAAGAGAGACCGATATTTTGGAGAAAGGAGGGTTCATGATTCAATGACACACTGTGGCATTCAACGGTGCTAAGGGCATTGGGGGAAATGTTGCCTTTTAATGAGGTAAAGTTATTCAGAAACACAACTGATTAGCTCAGCTTACATTGGATGAAGTAATGCTATTGAAAATGCAAGCAGGGAAGTTATAAATCTGGGTAAGGTGTCTCAAGGGAAATAAGGATGATTGTAAGTGGAATAGGTGCAGTGCCTTCTTGTTCACATTAATGTTCTTGCTATTTGTAAAGGTCTTTTTTTTCATCTGCACTTTCTTTCTTGAGATCAGATTATTGTTTCACAGTATAATTCCTTCCTTTCAGCATTTTAACTAATTGGCATTATTCCTTTGTTCCTGCTTCGGGCTGTCTTTACTCAGTGGTTGCGGTTTCATCTAAGTCAGGAGATCATATGGAGACACAAGGGACTGCAGTTGGAATGTGGAGCAAAACACTCCCACCAAGCATGGATGCAGGGTCCTGACCTGCAATGTTGCCTATTCCCACTCCCCACCACCACAACTGAAGCTGCTAGACTTGCTGAGTTCCTGCAGCAGTTTGATTTTGGCTCAGGTGATTGTATGTTCAAGTCACACACTAGAATTCTTAGCACATAATCCAATTGGACATTTTATTGCAATGCTAAAATAATGCTGGATTATTATAGACACAATCACTCAGCTAAGATCATAAAACTGGGTTTCTCTGCCTTTTGGATGTGTCGTGCACTTTGAGGAGGGAGGAATTGTTTCTAGTGTCTTGGGTGTCTACAATTCAATATAACAGATTATAATTTGGAAAAAAGCAAAAAATATTTTGCAACACCTGAGTAAATGCACCGTATGAGTGTATTTTGTTTCTTCCTAATAATCATGCATATTTGCCTCCCTCTCCAATTGCAGTCTCTTTCATAAGTCTTTAACATATCCAGCAAAACGTACTTTATTTTTAATCTTACATTAACTTACAGAAGGACAACAGCTCTCTTGCATCACTTTATTGATTTTTACCCATCATTTGTATTTTATGTTGATGCACAGTGGCACAGTGGTCGAGTTGCTGCCTTACATCAACAGAAACCTAGGTTCCATCCTGACGACAGGTGCTGTCTGCAGAGAGTTTGTACATTCTCCCTGTGACCGTGTGGGGTTTCTCCCACACTCAAAAGACATGTGGGTTTGTAGGTTAACTGGAGGTACGGTTTCTATGCTACATCTGTAAACTAAGCTAAAACTAAATAAATCAGAATGTTGAAAATGTTCGGATATCACTGAGGAATTCTGAAGGGTAGATAATGATATAAGTTCTTTGAAAACTTTTATGCATTCCACTTGTGCCAAGTTTTACAAGAGAATGTGACAAACTACAGTTGCACATATAGTTGATAGGATTCTGGTTCTAGGTCAGTTGAGTATCAACCTCAAGTGATCAACATGAGACTTTTTGCCACACACATTCCTCACCACCCTGCCTAACTGTTTCACTACCTTCAAGAACTATGTACGCATCCAGAATTCTCACTTTTCAAAAACATTCCTCAAGCCTCTGCCATTCATGGTGTACACCTTTGCCCTGGCTTATCTTCCCAAAAATATCACCACAGTTAAATCGTATTCTCTTGACCACTTTCTCAATTAATCTATGAATCCTGTGATCACCTTAGACAATCATTTACTGCATGATGCACTACCAATTTTGGGGTTATCTGCAAACGCATTGATTATTAACGAATATAAACGATTAGCAAAGGACACAGCAGCAATCCCTGCAACACACCACTGGTCACTGGTGCCATTGCAGTCGTGCAATTTTCCACCACCACCCTCTGCCTCCTATTACAACTCCAATTTTGTACCCTATTCGTTAGCTCACCCAGAATCCCATCTTCTAATCTTCCACACCTGCCTACCATGCTGGTCAAAACTCTTGCTAATGTCTAAGTAGATCTTATAGTTAAACCTCTGCAAAAAAAAAAACTCAATAAAATTCATGAGACCCAAATTCATGATTCCTTGCCTTTCCTAAACCAAATACACACCTTGTCCCTCAGAATCCATTTCAATAACTTTCCCACCACTGATTTAAGGCTCACCAGCTTGTAGCTCCCTATCTCTGCTGCCCTTCTTACATTAAGGCACAAGATTATCCACCAGTCTTCCAGTACCTCACCTGTGGCTGAGAAAGATATAAAAACCTCTAGCAAGGCCCCAACAATCTCCTCTCTTGATTCCCATAACATTCAAGGACAAATTTAATCAGATCCCATGGATTTATCCACCTTTGTGTTTCATGATGTTCAACCTCTCCTCTACCTTAGCCAGCACATTATTAATATAATTTTGTGGGCTCATTCTCCAAGTCCAGACTTTCAACTCGTTTCCACGTTAAAACAAGCCGTCTTTGTAGCACCAACTTCTGATCTCTCATATGTTTAAGCCTTATGAGAAGAAGTACAGATCTCACAAAATATACGGTAAGATCATTCAAAAATGAAGAACTTGTACAATGTTTAAACATGTGAAGTGTAACCATTGCAGTGATACTCATATGTCAGAGAACATAAATAGGACAGGTATACACATAGGTCAGGTGTACATTTCAACAGGTGAGCTTGCTCGATACACGGCAACTCTTTGCCTACTTGTGTATTGTATGCAGAACAGGTGGAAAGATGTCAGATGACATTGAATCTAGGACTTTCCACATACCTAGTCAATAGTCAATAGTCTATTTAATTGTCATTTGGACCCCTGGAGGTCCAAATGAAATGCCGTTTCTGCAGCCATACATTACACACAAATAGACCCCAGACACAACATAATTACATTTTACATAAACATCCATCACATAGCTGTGATGGAAGGCCAAAAAACTTATCTCTCCACTGCACTCTCCCCCCCCGATGTCAGAGTCAAAGTCAAAGCCCCCGGCTGGCGATGGCGATTGTCCCGCGGCCATTAAAGCCACGCCGGGTGGTGCGAGGTCGCACACCGGGTCTTGGTGTTAGAGCCCCCGGCGTGCGCTCGCTCGCAGAGTCCCACGGCCATTCCAAGCCGCGAGGGGCGGTGATGTTAGGCCCCGCTCCAGGAGCTCTTCAACCCCGCAACTCGGGCGGGAGAAGTCGCCGTTGCAGGATCCCCTAAAAGCGGTCTCCCTCCAGGGACCCGCGGGCTCCCGGTGCCGCCGTCCGCAGACCCGCAGTAGCAGCCTTCGCATCAGCAGCAGCAGCGGCATCGGCAGCAGCAGCAGCAGCAGCAGCAGCGGCAGCGGCAGCGCTCCTCCACCGCTCCACCCGCTCCGGTCTCGGCCAGCTCCGCGACGGCGACGGTGAGTCGTAGCACCAGAGTCCCCGGCTTCTTCCTGTTGGAGGCCGCTCCTCGTTGCGGCCCCAACGACAACTGAGACCCGACGAGAAAAGGTCGGGTCTCCAGTGCAGGGAGAGATTCAAAAGTTTTTCCCCCCCCCCCCTCCCACCCCACCCCCCCCCCCACACACACACCCCAACATAAAATAACAAAAACTGCATAAAAACACAGACAAAAAATAATAAAAACGTGGACAGGCTGCAGAGGCCGCTGCTGACCAGAGTCGCGCCGCCTACCGGAGTATTGGATATTGTATGCAAGGACAAAGAATTTCACATTACCTACGTACGTGACAATAATGTATTGTTGAATTATTGAACTGCGTGTTAACGGACCTCTGTAAATGTGGAAAGAGATCGACACATGGGGATCAACTTGTCCATGATGTCTGATAAATGCACAACATTCTTCACAGTAAGAATCTTAATTCCCAAATCATACCATTGCAATTGTGGAATATTTTTCATTCGAGTTATAGTATGATTCCATGGTACCAACACATCAGAAAAATGATAACATGGTTGAACAAAAATCTTTTTGGTCTCAAGTGAAAGCTTGAGCTGAAGGTTTTCCATTTATGGTCTGAGAGTCTAAATCAAGAGGGTTACCCAGTTACACTTAAAAATACACAAAGTGCTGGAGTAACTCAGCAGGTCAGGCAGCATCACTGGAGAACATGGATAGGTGATGTTTCAGGTCAGGACGCTTCTTCAGACACTCTAGGAAACATTTTGGGTCAAAACCTTTCTTCAGACTGAAAGTAGACCTGAAACGTCACCTATTCTTTTTTCTCCAGAGATGCTGCCGAATCATTTAAGTTACTCCAGCACTTTGTGTATTTTTAAGTGTAACTGTGTAACCCTCTTGATTTAGACTCTCAGAACATGAATGGAAAACCTTCTTTGTGTCTATCTTCGGTAAAAAACAGCATCTGCAGTTCCTTCCAACACATTCACTCAAGATGTTTCTCAAACCCTCTTGCCTTGGAGATGATAAAATGTTGTTTCATCTCCGAATGGAGTGCTTTCGAAGATTGAAGCACTACTCTGACAAGGAACAGGTGAACTCTCTAATCCCAGTAATCGACATAAACAGAGGCACACGGAATAAATTATTGCTCATTGACCTTTACAGCTTTCTGCCATAAAGACGGTGTTAATATCTGATTGATAATTGGATATTTACAAGCAATTGTGCTACCATTTCAGCAGCTGAATCAAGAGAATTAAATCCTGTCCATCATTGCGCACGCACACACATGTGCGCAAACGCACACACACACCTACTTCGGTTAGTCGTGCTAAGGAAATCTGACTTAATGATTTTATTAAATTTACTTTAGACTTTAGAGATACAGCGTGTAAACAGGCCCTTTGGCCCACCGAGTCCACAGCGACCAGTGATCCTCATACACTAGCACTATCCAACACATTAGGGACAATTTACAATTTACCAAAGCCAATTAACCTCCAAACCTGCACGCCTTTGGAGTGTGTGTATGGAGCACCCAAAGAAAACCTACCTGGTCACAGGGAGAACGTATAAACTCCATAACAACACCTGCAGTCAGGATCAGAAAAGGTAGCAACTCTACCACTGCGCCACTATGCCGCCCTTTGAGTGAAATGTGAAAAAGTCTTGTATTTATATGGTATCTCTCAGTGCCACTGAATACTAGGGTGCTCTACAGTCAATTAACCAATATTTTAAAAATGGAATCACTACTGTAAAAGTGGCATCCAATTTGTACACATCAAACCATCCCACAAACAATAACATTGCAGAATTATTACTGCACAGAAGCCAGAGTCATTCAATCCACTGAATCTATGCCAAGTCTACAAATGCCAATGCATTTAATTCATCCTTTTACTCTTCTATTGTAGTCCACACAATATTTTGTCTCAAATGTTCATTCAGTTCCCTTTCTGGATGCCCTGATTTATTTATTTTCCACCATTCTCTGCAAGCAGAAAGTATGAGATTGTTCATGGAACAACAGAATGCAGGCAGAGTCCTGAGCCTCTACTCTCAGCTATTTATCATGGAGAGAGTAGATACTTGTTCTATCACTTGGCCACTGTTAAAAAAAAAAAAAATCCAGGTTCAAATTGGCAAGAATGCACGTGGAAAAATAATAAGAGGCACTTTAACCGTTGAGTGAAAAACTTGCATGGCTTTACTATACATTACATCAAATCACTTTTGTTAATTGTACTGTTCCAGCTTTATTTAAAGTTATTTAATCACACTGAATTAGAGCACAAATAGGCTGAAGTAATTAATAATGCATTAGGCCATTCTTGACTATGAATCGCTGCAACTGTGAATGTAGCACATTAAATTTCCACATAATACATAATGTATCAAAACTCGTGTTACGATTTTCTCATGCCCATTTCCAGAAGTTAAATAAACATACTTGCGTCACCTTGCTACACCTTTAACGAATGTCAGGCGACGGATGTTGAAAACACTAGCGTAACAGCCATTTACGCCTCCATAATTAGCAATTAAATAAATTACTGCTAATCTTGCTTTGGTAATTAAAATGCCTATATCAATAAATCACCCATCTGAAATGTCCTCCTGTTATTCCATTACATCTTTTGTACTGTAAATAAAATGGCAGCTCTCAAATTTGACAATTGATTAACCAGTGTAAAGCTATTAGCAATCTTTGTGCTTTGAGTATCTAAACTGAACTCGATTATTTTTTCCAATGAGAGAACTTCTTGCATCCTTATCCCAGTGAAAATGTCACTGATCTTGTGTTTCCAACATATCCAGCTCCACCTAAGGCATGAGCATAACTTCCAGAAACGTGGAGATTCCTCTAACAAATGTAAAAGCATGATTGGTTAATTGTCATTTTCTGGGGGCCCGGAGCAATGAAAATCTTACTTGATGCAAATTTATATGCAAATTAAATGGCCAGCACTGGAGCGCAGAATTAGAGCTTCTGCCTCATAGTCATGGACCTGGGTTTGGTTCCAACTGCAGGTGCTGTCTGTGCGGAGATTGTATGCTCTCCTTGTGGCCGCACGCGTTTCCTCCGGGGATGTTCCATTTTCCTTCCACTTGCCAAAGGACATGCAGGTTAAAAACTCCCGAGTTGAGTGAGGATGTGAAAGCGGTCTAACATAGAACTATCGTGAACGGGTGATCAATGGTCTGCGTGGACTTGGTGGGTCAAAGGGCCTGTTTCTATCCTGTACCTCTCTAAACTAAACTAAACACTACAAATTAAAAAATATATACAATAAATTGGCAATTATTCCAAATAAACCCAACTATGGTAGTGCAATCTAAAGAACATAATTCAGTTTACTGGTCCATAATAATTTTGTGCTGAACTAGGGTTGCGTAGGGTGCTTCAAGAGACGGATGGCCCTTGAAGCTGTTCATGAACTGAAAGTAATGGTTCTCAGGCTCCTGTATGTTCTTACGTATTGGATCTGCAGGCGCAGCGGTAGAGTTGCTGTTTTACAGTGCCAGAGACCTGGATTCGATCTTGACTATGGATGCTGTCTATACGGAGTTTGTATTTCTACCTGGGACTGAGATAGTTTTCTCCCAGTGCTCTGGTTTCCTTCCATGCTCCAAAGACGTACAGGTTTGTAGGTTAATTGGCTTCCGCAAAATTGTAAATTGTCCCTAGTGTGTACGACAGTAGGACAGTGCTCGTGTATATGGTAATTGCTGGTCGGCATGGATTTGATTGGCTGACAGACCTGTTTCCTCACAGTATTTCTAAAGTCTAAAGTCTTATGGTAGATAGGAGCACATCCATAATGGTGTGGATCTAATGATGACATTAGATGCCATCCAGAGGCTTGGCGACACCTTTGATGGTGGGGAAGTCAATAGCTGAACAACACCAACCACTTTCCCATGTTTTTGGAGTGTTGGCAAACTGATCCAAGCTGTGATGGAACCAGTTAGTGTGCTCTCCACCGTTCTCCAGTAGTGGTTCGATAGAGCATTCAGTGACATGCCAAATTGCAGATTTTGCCCCTCAGTTATAAGTTCAGCAATGCAGCTTGGAAATCTGAAATCAGCTGTAGATTTGTAGATCAGCTTTTTTTCTTTTATTGGTGATCTCGTAAACGTTAATCCATTCATCCTAAAGCACAGTTACTTCATTCTGCACATACTTACACTTCTGAAGTCCAAGAAGAGGATATATCAACTACAGATTTATTACAGATTTTATAACCTCTATTTTTTGGCTTTGTCCTTCCCCCAGTATTGATCTGGGCAAGAACATAGACAATGACTGAGCAACCACAATTCTTGAATTCAAGGTTATTCTGCCAGGCTATTGTGACAACACTTTTCCAAACCTGCAATGTCCACATTAACATGAAGGCTTGAACTTCAACTGCCTGGGAGCACAACCATCTTTCAAAAGCCACATAATCTTGCAGAAGAAAGAAGCTGCCTTCAAGCTGGGTCTAAAAGCTACAACATCCCCTGAAGGAAGGTCTCGACCTGACACTTGGGTTCCTTGAAGCCACACAGAGTCAAATGCTGCCAAGATGTCAAGAGCAGTCACATTCACTTCATCTTGGAATTCGGCTCTTTGAGAATAGCTACTGAATATAATCTATACTTTGGTCCATGTTTAGGGCAAAAGTGGACCCAGTAAAACCCAAGGACTATATGGGGGGCAGATAAATGTCACTTGATCACACTGTTGACAACACTTTTCATTGCTTTGCCGGTGACTGAGAATGATTGGACGGTTTCTAAGCTTCCCCGCCGTCTAGTTTCAGTAAAAACACTTGATCAACTAAATTTTACTTTATCAGAAGTGCGTCATAGATCAAACACTGTACCTATCCCACCGCGGGTTCGATCCTCGAGTCTGCCTGTTCAAGCGCTCTAGGCCTCGCTCAGAGAGAGACACTCCAGAAGTTCACACAGTCCCAAGCGCTCTTCCAAAAGATCGATGCTGAGCTTTTATATGTCCCGGGACCTCGAGGGGTCGAACCACATGGGGGAGGTCTCTCAATAACCCAATTACAGATATCGATTAACCCTATACATAACAGGCATTCCCGTAATCCAATAATACAACAGCTCATACATTGTATAAGAAGGAAAGCTCTTGAAGGAAGTTCTTGATAAAGAACAAACATTGAAACATGTGCCCTGGGAATCAAACAATTTCTCCAAGGCTCAACAGTTCGACCAATCATCAATTAACAGGATGACCGTCTTGCAACAATATGTATACTGTTTCACAATGCTTTTGCAGCGATCCAATAGAAATGATGCATTTAAGGTCAGTTTGCAAAACCACTATATATATTATCAATTTAAGAGATACATGGAGAACACCTGGACCCCATACCATCCTGCATATGAGTCTGAGCCTAGACTGGCTGGCACCAGTCAAAGCCTGTAAAGTTCAGCTGACAAGGGTTAAGCAATTCTGTCAAGTGCAGGGACCCTCCATTTCATGGTGTCTTTAATTTAGCCAATATTAACAAACCTACAAACCTGCACTTCTTTTGGAATGTGTGAGGAAACCGGAGCACCCAGAAGAAACACACGCAGTCACAGGGAGAACATGCAAACTCCATACAGGCAGCTCCTAAGTTCAGGATCAAACCCAGGTTTTTGGTGCTGAGGCAGGATTGTCATGGTCTAGGAAAGTAATTCATTGCCATCTTCTCAGGGGCAATTAGACACACACATAACTGACTTTGTTTTAATAGTTGCTTCGGTTGCAGATTATGCAGAGTGTGTTGAGCAGTATTGTGTTTTGACATATTCAGCAAGGATGCAATATTTGGCACACAGAAGGAAAGACCGACAAATGTGCCATTGATTCTCGTAGTACTTGGCAAAAGCAACTCTCTTCTTGGCAAACAACTATGCAATGACAGATATCTTGCTGAGTGCATATCTCCGGAAAATTTCCTTCAAACACTAGAGTTTGTTCTTCTGCAATGGTAAGAATAATTTAAATTAAACTAGAATATTTTTAATATTGCTGCTCAATATTAGCCTTTAAAGGTTATGAATCTGTGGAATTAATTGCCTAGATTGATGCAGGTCAAAACATTGGGTATTTTTCAAGAAGATAGACACAAAATGCTGGACGCACAGAGCCGATCACTCCCTCCCAAGAGTGTCTCTCTCTCCTCTGACTTTCAGTCTAAAGTAGGGTCTTGACCCGAAATGTCACCCATTCCCTCTCTCCAGAGATGCTGCCTGTCCCGCTGAGTCACTTCAGCATTTTGACTCTATCTTTGGTGTAAACCACCATCTGCAGTTCCTTCCTACACATTGGGTACTTTTAAAGCACAGATTGATAGGTTCTTAATTAGTAACGGTCTCAAAGGTTACGGAGAGAAGACAGGAGAATGGTGTCGAAAGGGACAAATAGATCAGCCATGATCGAATGGTGGAGTAGACTCGATGGGTTGAATGGCCTAATTCTGCACATAGGATACATGATTTTAAGATTACAGCCACTGTGCTTTAGAAGTATTCAATGAAGGACAAAGCCCTGTTGTCAGGGTGATTTTTTTTTTTTTAATTAAAAGGATCTTATGAAGTGGGATCCCTTTAGAAAGTAATGTTATTTTAGAATTAACCATGACCACATACCTCTTCCCCAGTTTCTCCCTCCTCTCTTCACGTAATGAATCAATTAATTTAATGGATTCAATGAATCCTGACACTAGTCAGGAACTAGTCGGATGTCAGAGGTTATGGGGAAAAGGCAGGAGAATGGGGTTAGGAGGGAGAGATAGATCGGCCATGATTGAATGGTAGTAGACTTGATGGGCTGAATATCCTAATTAACCATATAACCATATAACAATTACAGCACGGAAACAGGCCATCTCGGCCCTACAAGTCCATGCCGAACAAATTTTTTTTTCCCCTTAGTCCCACCTGCCTGCACTCATACCATAACCCACCATTCCCTTCTCATCCATATGCCTATCCAATTTATTTTTAAATGATACCAATGAACCTGCCTCCACCACTTCCACTGGAAGCTCATTCCACACCGCTACCACTCTCTGAGTAAAGAAGTTCCCCCTCATATTACCCCTAAACTTCTGTCCCTTAATTCTGAAGTCATGTCCTCTTGTTTGAATCTTCCCAATTCTCAAAGGGAAAAGCTTGTCCACTTTGTCTAATTCTGCTCCTATCACTTATGACCTTATGAAAATGGAGACATATGTTTGGTTACAGGCTGGTGAGATTAGGGAATCCCTTGAGGAAGATAAGAATATGATAAAGAGGGTAATCTGGAGCGCAAATAGAGGACATGAAATAGTTTTGCAAAAAAGAAAAAGAAAGTTATTACAGGTGTTTAAAGACTCCGAGAGAAAAAGTCCCCATAAAGATCGACATTTTGTCTATGTGTTGACCCACAGGAGATGGGCCAGATGTTAAATGAGTACTTCACATCTGTATTTACTAAAGAGAAGATCGTGGAAGCTGATTAATTGAGGGAAATGAGCTGTGATGCGTTGGACCATACTTGAATTGCAAAAGAGAAGTTGCTAGCAGTATTAAAGAATATTATGGGGGATAAATCCTTGGACATTGTGAGAAGCTGGGAAAAAAATTGCGATGGCCCTGGCAGAGATATTTAGGATCATAGAGTCATAGTCAGAGAATGATACAGCGTGAAAACCTGGCATTCGGCCCAACTTGCCCACACAGGCCAACATATCCCAGCTACACTAGTCCTACCTGCTCGCGTTTGGTCCATATCCCTCCAAACCTGTCTATCCATGTAAAGTGATCCAAAGATTCACAGGCTTACTGTCCAGGACCAGATTTTGTATCAGACCCCCACATAGATACATAGGACATTACACTCTCCTTTCTGTGCAACAGTATTGCTATCTCCAGTTGATTGTACTCAGGGAGGTTCTTTGATCATCTTCCTGCTCCCCTCCCAATCATTTGCTATCTCACATCATTAAGAGCAACACCAAGTGAAGAAACGCATTAGCTAGTTTAGTTTCGTTTAGGTTAAAGATACAATGTGGAAATTTGCAACATCTTTAGCCACTGGGTGGACTGGAAGGCCGGAGGCTGGCTAACGTTACACACTTATTTACGGGCTGCAAGGACAAGCCAGGGAATTGCAGGCTGGTGAGGCTGACATCAGTAAGTTGCTGGAGTGGATTCTGAGGGGTACTATATACCAGCATTTGGATATGCAACGACTGATTAGGAAAGTCAACACAGCTTTGCGTGGGGTAAATCATGTCTCACATTCCTCACAGTTTCTTGACGGGGTCACCAAGAGGATTGACATGGGCAGGGTGATGCCCTTTGTCTACACACCAATGTTAGTAAGACCTGTGCAGGATCTGGATGGAAAGTTTGTCAGATAACGTGGAATCCAGGGTAAACTCGCAAACAAGATTAAAAATTGGCTTGGTGGAAGACGTCAGAGAGTGAAGGAATGTTTTTCTCACTGGAATCCAGTGATCAGTGGTGTGCACAGGATCTGTGCTGGGGTTCACTTTTGCTTGTCATTTATAATGACAATTTAACGACAATGTAGTTAACATGATTAGCAAATCGGTGAATGTCACCAATAGTTTTGGTAGTGGAAAACTATCAAACTTTACTAAGGATCAGGATCAACTTGGGAAGTGGGCAAGGAATAGTAGATAGAATTTAACTCAGACATCTGTGAAGTGATGCATTTTGATAATTAAATCAAGGCAGAACTTATGCAGAAATTGTAGGGTCCTTTTAGATTAGTGAGACTTATGGTGCAGGTGCACAGTTTTCTGAAAGTGACTACATCGGTAGACGAGGTGGTAAAAAGGCTGTTTTGCATTCTAGTCTTCATCAGTAAGGGTATTGAGTACAGGATTTGGGATGTAATGTTGCAACTGTACAAGATTGTTGATGAGACCACATTTGGAGTATGGTGTGCAATTCTCGCCACCCTGCTGTAGCAAGGATGTCATTGAGCTGAAACGGGTACAGAAAAGATTCACGAGGATGTTATCAGGACTCGCGGGGTTTAGTGATGAGAGACTGGATAGACTGGGACACTTGTTCCTGCAGCGTAGAAGGCTGAGGGTTGAGAAACCTAGGTAAGGTGAATGGTCACAGTCTTTTTCACAGGGTAAAGGAATCCAAAACCCTGCGGAGGGCATAGGCTTCAGGCGGGAGTGAGAGTGAGAAGATTCAGAAGAAACCCAAGGGGCAGTTTCTTCCCACTGCTACATACATGGAATAAGCTGCCAAATGAAACTTTAGTGTTGGGCACAATTACATCAATTAATAGATAGGTACATAGTTTGGGAGGGTTCAAAGAGATATTGGCCAAAACAGGAAAATGGGGACAAAAGGAACTACAGATGCTAGTTTACAAAAAAAGACACAAAGTGCTGGAGTAATTCAGCAGGTCAGGCAGCATCTTTGGAGAACATGGTTGAGCAAGATTTCGGGTTGGGACTTCTTCAGTCTGAAAAAAGGTCCTGACTTTAAAAGTTCTGTCCATGTTCTCCAGAGATGCTGCCTGATCTGTTGAGTTACTCCAGCACTTTGCGTATTTTCTGTGGTTTGGCTTACTCGGTGCTCTTTGGAAGCTGAGGCAATGAAAGATGGATTTTATTTTGTTGTGGCTTCCACAACACTATTAAAGTCTAAAGTGATGAAAATTCTTATTATTGGCATTGACCTCAGTTAATGTATTTTGTTTGGGACTAAGGCATTGCTTTCTGAAGAAATTTGGATTTCTTCACTCCTCTGAGCAGTTCAATCCAAATTGTTGATCCCCATTTCGTCTTTTTGGCAGAACGTTATTATCTAGAACCACAAGGTGGCAGCGTTGTGCTATTTTTCATAGAGGATTCTAAGCAAGTCCGGGGTCAACAAACCTTATCCCCTCTGTCTTCACCATTATTCAGCACCCGACAGATGTTATTTGTTGCACCAAGGAACCCACTCAAGGATGCAGTTGTCCATTATGGACTCTATTCTCCACTCATTCAGATACAGGATGGGAGCTCAATCACAGGATTTGCATTTGGCCACTTCGAACCCTCCTGCCCCTAACCACATCAACATCTTTTTGGCCAATCAGTAGAATTGCAGCTGATTTATGACCGATTTAATTCCAATTTTTTTATTTTCCTTCAACGTCTTTGCTTATCAAAAACCTATAAGAGGCACAGTGGGGTAGCTGGTACAGTTGCTGCCTCACAGCGCCCAGAGGCCCGGGTTCAATCCTGACCTAGGGTGCCTCATGGAGTTTGCACGTTCTCCCTGTGACCGCATGGGTTTTCTCAGGGAGCTCCAATTTCCTCCCACATCCCAAAGACGTGAGGTTTTTTAGGTTAATTGGCCTCCGTATATCGCCCCAACTGACAGGAAAATGGGAAAGTGTAGGACTAGTGTGAACAGCTGATCGATGGTCCGCGTGGACTCGGTGGGCCAAAGGGCCTGTTTCCATGCTGTGACTCTGAACTTTAAACTATCAACAGTGACTAACTCTCCATAATATCTCTCGTTAATTTTCTCCAATGACCCGAGGCAAAAACAAACAAACAAACAAGGATGGTGAAATAAAACCACAAGATTTGCAACTCCCCATATAACATGCAAGTAGGAACAGCAAAATCATTACCAGAGGTGAATAAACTTAATGGGATCTCTTGAAGATTAAAAATGTGCCTCAGTACAATACACGGTGCTTAAGGCAAGGAGGTGTAGGGGGCCTGGATAGAGCGGATGTGGAGAAAATGTTTCCACTAGTGGGAGAGCCTAGAACCAGATGCCATAGCCTCAGAATAAAAGGACTACCTTTAGGAAGGAGATGAGGGAGAATTTCTTTTTTCAGAGTGTGGTGAAACTGTGGAATTCATTGCCACAGACGGCTGTGGAGGCCAAGACTGGATGTGTTTTTTTTTTAAGGGGGAGATTAACAGATACTTGATTAATAAGAGTATCAGGGGTTATGGGGAAAAGGTAGGAGAATTGGGTTGAGATGGGTGGATAGATTAGCCATGATTGAATGACGGAGTAGATGGGCTGAATGGCCTAATTCTGCTCCTATAACTTGTGTATTATGAGAAGGAAGTGGGATGGAAAGTGACCAGAGGGCTCGGGGTCCTGCCGATGGATGGGATGTATGTTTACCCCTGGACAATCATTCAGTGAGTGATATCCATTGTGCAGAGGTAACTACATGCTGAGCAACGTTCTGGTTTATGTAAATCACTTGCTCTTCTGAAAGGTCTGGATCAGGAATCCAAGAGGTAAGGAGGTCAAGGTCAGGTGTAGCATCTCCGTCAATGGCACAGCAAGTCTCGTGGGAAGAGGGAAAACTGGACATGGGCCAAGATGTTCCTATATATATAGAGACTGATGTGGTTACAGTCATGTCATTTGTGCTCATTCACTTTGTCACGTAATCGCTCTTCTTTTCTGCGATAATGAGGAACAGCAGATGCTGTCTTTCACCAAAGAAAGACACAAATTACTGGAGTATCTCAATGGGTCAGGCGGCATTTCTGGCAAACATGTGTAGGAGTCTGAAGAAGGGTTGTACCCGAAATGTCGCCTGTCCCTTTTCTCCAGAGATGCTGTCTTACCCAATGAGTTACTGTACCATTTTGTGTCTATCTCTTCTTTTCTGCCCTGTTACGGCACGTTTGTTCTTTCCTCTCCTAGGCCCACTCCCTCACCCATTGCTGCCCAGCCTGCAATGTCTTTGCTACATTTTCTGTTTTGAAGTGAAGTGACTTGCGATCCTATCCTCCGTCTATTGGACAGAGAGACTTCCATGTCAGTCATGTCACAGTTCCAGGGTGCACAATTAACTCTGTTCCTTCATAACATATGCCTCCCCATGAAGGAGCAGCTGGTGGGCCCTCACATTAAATGTCTACACAATTGATTAATAGGCAATTAATCTTGCGCACAGCTATAAAAATTGGCTGAAGATGTCAAACGGTGAGAGATAAATGCAAATCTGTCATTTCTCTTTGCCAATCAGAGAGAAAACAAACCCTATGAAAGAGATGATTGTTAATGACAGTAATATTCTAAAAAGCTTGACAAGCTTAAATAATGTTTTTGTTTCGCAGATCGCTCGCTGCCCGATTTCAGCTTCGCTGGCGTGATTCCTTCTGTTTGTTTCCAAATCTACCCACTCATTTATCTACCAGAGCTCATGTTACATCTGTTCTTCACAAAGGTCCTGTCCCTGTTACAATATGCCCTTATCAGCCGCAACAGCCCCATTGTAATCTTCTTATTTAAAAAAGAAACAGCAGCTTTTCCAGATAGCTTTATCAGGGGTACAAATCTTACAATGGAGCAGTAACCAGACTGACACTGCAAGAGAAGAAAATATGGTTTCACCTCTGGTCACAGCATAACAACTCACAGGTGCTTGGCAATTTAAGTACATTACATGTAGTATTGTGGATTTAATGCAAAGCTTTACACAAGATCCTTCATCCAGCCCAGAGTGAATGTTCGTGTTTCTGCCACCTTTTACTTGGTCCACAGATGATCACCAAGCCTTAATCTCAAGCACCATTACTGATTTCATCACTTCTGCCTGCCTGCCTTCCACAGCCTCCAACCTTACTGTTTCTCAGCCCTGCAAGCCCACTTTTACCTTCTCCTTAAACTCCACAAACACAACTGCCCTGGCAAACCCATTGCTTCTGCCTGCTCCCGTCCCATGGAAATGATTTCCACGTACCCCCTGGTCCAATCTCTCCTGACTTGTGTCCAAGATACCTCGCATGCCCTTCGTCTCTTTAATGACTTCTGCTTTCTGAACCCCCACTCCCTCATCTTTAATATGGATGATCAGTCACTCTACACCTTCATCCCCAGGATGGCCTCAAAGCCCTCTGTTTCTTCCTAGACCGCAGACCATCCAATTTCTCTCTACTAACACTCTACACTGCCTAGAGGAGCTGGTCCTCACCCTTAACAACTTCTCCTTTGACCTCCCACTTCCTCCATGTCCAAGGTGTAGCTCTGGGCATCCACATGAGCCCCAGCTATGCCTGCCTCTTTGTACGATACATTGAACTATCCCTGTTCCAGGCGTACACTGGCCCTATCCCTGAACTCTATCTCCGTTACATTGATGACTGCGTCAGTGCTACCTCTTGCACCCATGCAGAACTCATGGACTTCAACAATTTCAACACCAATTTTCATCCTGCACTTAAAATTTACTTGGACCATCTCCGACACCTCTCTCCCCTTTCTTGATCTCACAGTCTCCATCACTGGAAATAGACTATTGACTGACGTCTATTACAAACCCACTGACTCCCACAACTATCTCGACTACACTTCTTCCCACCCTGCTTCCTCCAAAGTCTATCCCCTACTCCCAATTCTTATATCTACGCCGCATCCGCGCTCAAGATGAGGTGTTCCAAACTAGGTCATCCGAGATGTCCTTACTCTTTAGGGAAAAGGGGTTCCCCTCTCCCATCATAGATGAGGGCCTCACTAGTGTCTCCTCGGTACCCTGCAGCTCCGCCCTTGCTCCCCCTTCCCCCTAGTCACAACTGTGACTAGTCCTTATCTTCCACCCCATCAGCCGTCGCATACCAAATATAATCCTCCACCTCCAATGGGAGCCCCCAACCAGCCACATTTTCCCATCTACACCCCTTTCCGCCTTCCGCAAGGACCGTTCCCTCCACAAATCCCAGATTAACTCATTCCTTCCCACCTAAACCAAAACCTCCCCAGATACCTTCCCCTGCAACCACAGAAGATGCAACTGTTGTCCTTATACCTCCTCCCTCGACTCTGTCCAGGGACCCCAACAGTCCTTTCAGGTTAGGCAGAGGTTCACTTGCACCTCCTCCAACCTCATCTATTGTATCCGTTGTTCAAGATGTGGACTTTTATACATCGGCGAGACCAAACACAGAATGGGCGATCCTTTCACAGAACACCATCGCTCAGCCCGCCTGAACCAACCAACCTCCCAGTTACTGGACACTTTAATTCTCATTCCCATTCCCACACAAACCTTTCTGTCCTCGGACAGAGTGAGGCTAAACGCAAATTGGAGGAACAGCATATTTTCTTTCACTTAGGAAGCTACAGCCCAGTGGAATGAATATTGATTTCTCTCACTTCAGGTAGCCCCGGCATTTCCTCGCTCTCTATCCCTCCCCCATCCAAGTCACACAAGCTTCTCATTTTCACCCAACAAACAGCTTACAATGGCCAGTTTCCTTTATCATCGTTACTTTTTTGCATATCTTTCATTCATTGTTCTTTATCTCTCCACATCACTGCCTATATCTCTCATTTCCCTTATCCCTAACCAGTCTGAAGAAGGGTCTCAACCCGAAATATCACCGATTCCTTCTCTCCATAGATGCTGCCTGTCCCGTTGAGTTACTCCAGCTTTTTGTGTCCATCCACCATAAAGTAACTTTGTCCAACCTCAATGTAGAAACAGAGAACTGCAGATGCTGGTTTACACCAAAGATAGGCACAAAGTGCAAGAGTAATTCAGTGGGTCAGGCAGCATCTCTGGACTATAAGGACAGGTGAAGCTTTGGGTTGGGAACCTTGTTCAGGCCTCACTCTGGCAATGGAGGAGGCCCAGGAAAGAATGGTCAGTACGGGACTTGGAGGGGGAGTTGAAATGGTTGGCAACCGGGAGATCCAGTTCATATAAGTATGTAATAGCACTAAAGCACTGCGCCCAACCTTTTAAAAATTGCATGGCACTCTGTCGATAGCTGAGGAAGGGAACACACCTCTGATGGTGTTGCTCGGAAGAAATAAAAACGACACTAAGTGCTGGAATAACTCAGCAGATCAGGCAGCATCTCTGGAAGACATTGATATCTGAAGTTTTGGGTCGGAATCCTTCTTCAAATTAAGTCTTCAGATTAAGTCTGAAGATGGATCCCGACCCAAATGTCACCTGTCCATGTTCTCCAGAGATGATGCCTGACCAGCTGAGTTGTTCCAACACTCTGTGTAGCGGCATATTTTTATATCGTTCAAGAGATTACTCCCTCTGTCCATTTAAGAGACTACATGGCTTTAGGAGAATGTTGTAATACGCAATTGAGCTCTCCGTGCGACTTTCAGAGTTTCTCAACAGATAAATCTTCGTAACACAGTCTTTTGATTGTTTCTTTATTGTTGAAGAAAAACAATAAGATATTCATCAGACCTTCTTCTCTGACTCGTACACTTTAATCTTCGTCAAACTCCAGCATATCGCTTTTAAACGTTAGAAAACTCCTTGTGTCTCGGCAAAACTCGACATGGTCGAAGGATGTTCCTTCTGCCATGTAGCTCAGAGCTAAACAAAAACTAAGCTTCTGCGCAAGAAACCCAGCACCAAACACGCCCTTGACTACATAATAATTCCCACCCACATAATTGCGGGCAGACTAAAATTGAAAGACAAATGCCATAATTAATGACACACAAAATAAGCCAAATGGCCACTACTTTTTTTGTAAACCAGCATCTGCAGTTCCTGGTGTCTTGGATGAAATAAAGGCAGCTTTAAGTGAAATCTCACAAACTGGATTTGATTTGGTAATATTACGTGTGCCTGAAGTTATAATTTCCAATCACAACACTCTAATCCTAATCTCAAAAAAGCAAAGAGAGACAGAGCATGGTAACTGAAAGACACAGTGGGAAAATAGGCTCTGCAGCCCAGTGAGTCTACACTAACCGTCCAGCACCCAGTTTGTATTCGCTAATCCTACCCTCAACCATTTTATTCTCAATTTCCCCACAGAACCCAGTACTCATCTGCACACTGGGGCCCAGTTACAGAGACCAATTGACCTTCTAACCCGCACGTTTTTGGGATGTCAGAGAAAACCGGAAACCTGTGTGGTCGCAGGGATAATGTGCAAATTCCACACAGTCAGCACCAGATATCACAATCAAATTCTGGTTGCTGGAACTATGAACTGGGATCTCTGGCAGCTGAACCACTGTGTTGTCCTATGTTGATGTACAAATTCAAAGTCACAATGCACCTTTCTTTCTATAACTAATACTGGATATTGGGGGCGGGGGGAGAAGGGGAATCAAGGTATTGTATCTTCTTCTGGAGGGAACAATTACTACAGTGGTTGCCTAAGGATAAATGACTTGAATCACAAGGACATTTTATAGACATAAGATCAGTTCAATTTCAGGAAATCCACACGTTAACTATCTTCACACAAGGGGGTTGCTCCAAATGAATTCAAGATGACATTTGCAACCTCACAGGTTATTTGACATTCCTACAAGAGACCACGAAAATCAGGACACTGTTAATTTATGATGGTTTGAGGAACATGGCTGCTGCAATTAATCATTCAAATAAGACAATATTACACATTTAATAGATACATGTTTCGAATGGACAATGTTCATCAACAGTGTCTCTGGAGAATTTGCTCGTGCGCTACTGTTCATTTTACACACTCCCACAACTAAATGAATGTTTTTTTTATCATTGAAGCACACTGTACCACAGATTCAATCTGGTCCCCTTTCCTTGATATGGTCAAAACCAGAAGATCAAAAGGTTATTGTGTGGTCAGAACGCTTACATTTATTTCATACACTGAATTGCTCACTGAGATGTAACAATTTGCCATCTCTCCCCATTATTACATTTTAGGTTTTAGACTTTTGAGGTACAATGGTTCAATAGTTTAATAGTGCTTTATTTATCACATATGCAACTGCACAGTGAGATTCTTTTACCATATATTTCACATGCAGGCACCGTCATTTTTGGCACCATTATTCATAGTTTGTAACTTTGTAAGCACTCTTTACATGGTGACTATTTGCATACCTTGGGTAAACAAACAAAGAATTTCATTGTAACTTGTCACATGTGACAATAAAGTATTCATTCGAGTTCAAAGTCCAGTGCGCTCAATGTACTGAACCAACAATGTACTGAACCCTCCTCTCCTCTCCCGGCCATCTTTTTGTATCCGGGGGGGGGGAACCTCCTGCAGCCGACCTTGAAGGCGCGGAAACAGGCCCTTCAAGTCCACACCGACCAGCGATCCCTGTGTACACTAGGAAGTGTCAAGTCTCTTTACCACCTCCCAGTTAAATCTCCTTCCAAATCCCAATCCTAATGGAGATGTGTATTTGGTCAAAGGACCCACAGAAGAATCATTGACACTAATGCAAGTAGTTGTGGGAATCCTTGTGCATCGTGCAAGAGGAGATCACTGGGAAGGCCAGAGCCTCTGGGGAGACCCAAATTACTCCGCTGGCCTTAAATCAGTGCTCCTTTGCTTCCAAAACATATCTTCCAAACCTTGAGCCTCTCTAGTTTGCCCTCAGGCTTTTCTGGGTCTCTCTCATGTGACATAATTGTGCTTTCAATTGCAAATGCAGTTGCGTGATTGGATTCCAATGTCCACATATTGGATAAGTCCCCAGCTGACTCTTTGCAAGAGCCTCACACACTGTAAGCTTCACAAACGTTAGGTGCCCGATGCAGGGTTGACTGAGTGTAAGACTGGTGTTGCCATTATTTTAAACCCCTTAATTAAGGCCGGCAGGCGGTGTAGCTGGTAGAACCAAAAAACCTTCACAGCGCCAGAGACCGGGTTTGATCCTGACCTCAGGTGCTGTCTGTGTGGAGTCTGTACATTCTCCATGTGACTGCCTGGTGTTCCAGTTTCCTCCCACATCCCAAAGACATGTGAGTTTGTAGGTTATTTGGCCTCTGTAAATTCCCCTTAGTGCGTAAGGAGTGGATGTGAAAGTGGTTCAACATTGAATTAAGGTGAACACTAATCGATGTTCGGCGTGGACTCAGTGGGCCTAAGGACCTTTTTCTATGCTGTATCTTTCAATCAAAAACTTCCACATCAAACTACCAGGTCAGTGACAAAACTGAAATATTGTTATGAGCTTTCCTAGTTATATTGTCACTCCTTTAAAAAATAACAGCATTGCAACTTTTGTTACATTGCTGTTGTACTTTGCTCATGGGAAGATGTTCCAGCTCATGGTAAGCAGGCATGGCAGATACCAGTAGTTTGGAGGATCTGAATCCAAATCATCTGAATCGGCCCAGTAAAATATGAACAATCTGAATCAACATTTATTCCGTTGAACTGACTTCGAAGAAAATCCGTCTGCAGTACACAGGAGATTAATACTGGCTGCAGATGGCTACAAAAAGAATAGGCTGGATAGACCACAGATGGGATTCAATGCCTCGCACAGGCAGCGGACAGATGGTGGAGATGTTCTGTGACAGCAGGAGATGTTTTTAGTGAGTGGAACAAAACTGAGCTGAACCACCAACCCAAGCAAGGTTGCTCACTGCTATCAGATGTGATATGACAACATAGACGAGGCAATAGTATATACTCTTCCATCAGTTTGTCTTTTGCTACTGTTTTGGAGCTGCTGAGCTTGCACAAACTACAATGTGTTTGCTCTATACTAATGAATAATTACTAGGTATATAATGCGGTTCATTTGTTTAGTTCTTGATATCGTTTACTGCGATGTACTTAAGCCAGGATCAGCAGCAGATCCTTCTGGAATTACACAAGGTGTCCTTGTATTCCACGGGTAAAAATACAAATGGAAAATGATAAGAGTATCATGATGTCACATTCCAAGACACTGCTGTGCTCGGCTGATCCTTTGGGTGCAGAAAAAGAGCAGCTGCCTCATGGCTCCGGAGACCCAGTTCTATAATGTTTCTCCAAGTCACCTGTTACCCCCAGTAGCGATGTAAATGTGCTGTACACAGTTAACCCACTCCTAGACAGAGTTGGCATTGTGTTGGAGCCAATGGCAGTGACTCAAAGAAGGCTCCCTCCCTCTTGTTTTGCCCTCCTGTGCTGCAATATTTCAAGTGAGAGTTAGATTTAGCTCAGGGCTAAAGGAGTCAAGGGATATGGGGGAAAAGCAGGAGCGGGGTACTGATTTTAGATGATCAGCCATGATCATATTGAATGGCGGTGCTGGCTCAAAGGGCCGAATGGCCTCCTCCTGCACCTATTTTTCTATGTTTCTGATATTGGGCTGCCACTCAGTTTTACAGTCACGGGTGGTAAAGCTGTAATTATACCAGCAAGTTTTTGCAGCTTAATTCAATAGCAGAGACTGATTTAAGAGCTTTGTTTCAACATTGAAACTTTGTTTCAGCACTGACGACAATGTAGCACTGCAATAGAGTTGCTGCCTTACAGCGCCAGAGACCCGGGTTTGATCCTGACCATCGGTGCTATCTGTACGGAGTTTGTACGCTCACTCCATGACCACGTGGGTTTTCTCCGGGTGCTCCGGTTTTCTCCCACACTCCAAGGATATACAGGTTTGTCGGTCAATTGACTTTGGTACAATTGTAAATTATTCCTTAGTGTGTAGGTTAGTGTTAGTGTGCGGGGATCGTTGGTCAGCACGGACTTGTTGGGCCGAAGGGCCTGTTACTAAACTAAACTGCTTTTGCGATCCACAAACTGACTTCATAAATACCAAATAAATAAAAATAAAGTATTCAGTAAAAATGACAAATCTCTGTCCTAATCTTGCACCCTTGCTTCTCTTCACAGCGATAAACATGCAGATTAAATGTTCTTCCATAGCTTTCTGCCAACCACTGATCCCAGATTAAAAAGTTACAAATTGTCACAACCAGAATACGTTGGAATGACTGGAATATTTACGTCCTGGCGGAGTTGTGCTTTTCACAATGATTTGGGCATAAAATGACAGCATAAAATATCCAGATTAAAACAACCTTACGGCAGAAAATATTCATCATCTTAAAAAGGTATTTAAAGTAGATTAAAATTATGTAAGGCTTGAGTGAAGTAGCAGATAGATATATACATTTTTCAATGTATTTTAATACAGTCACTTATCTGTCCATAATCCTTTCTTTTCAAATTGCTTTTGTTTTTCTCTTTAATATTTCAAGAGGAAAAATAAGTGTGGTTCATATTACGTGCACGAAGATATTAAAAAATGGTTTGTTTCTCCACATGGTCCCCAAGCCTTCACTTGCACTAGATAAGATCATAGCTGCTCATGTATCTAGGCTGTTCATTTATCTGGGATGCACATATGTTGACAGACGGCCTTCAAACTACCATCATTCGAAGATGCCAACAAAAAATGAATCTTGATTCTTGAAAATGCACAATGATTCAACATTCACAATGCTCCAAAGAGGAGAATTCCAAAGATGTTTTTCTCTCTGAATCAACAGATTTCTCCTCATCTCTGTCCTGGACACTTGGCCTTCAATGTCGGGATTAAATCTGTAATTCTGCTCTCTTGGGACAGTAAAATAGCTCCTCAGCATTTTGTTTCAGCATGTTATTTATTTAAACAAGGTCAACTTTGCTTATTCAAAGCTTCAGATAGCTTAAAGGGCCTGTCCCACGAGCATACGACCTGCATGCGGCAAGCGTGACCAAACCGGAAGCGGGGGCCGCGCGGGAGTCGCACGGAGGTCGAGTGATCCCCGTACAGGGCTGGTCCCACCAGCATGCATCTGCATGCTGCGAGCGCGACCAAACCGGAAGCAGGGGCCGCGCGGAGGTTGAGTGAGTGACGTGAAGTTCGAGCGAAGTCCGCGGGAAGTTCGCGCGTGACGTACGGGGTCAAGACGCTGGGTATGGCATTGAGGCGCTGCGCACGCTCGTCGAGGCTGTGCATACGGCGTCAAGATGCTGCGTACGGCGTCGAGGCACTGCGCATGCTCATCGAGGCGGTGCAAACGGCGTCGAGGCAGCTGCGGGCTGGCAGGCCGTTACCGCGCAGAATTTTTGAACACGGTCAGTTTTTCAGAGCCCCGTGCAATGTCGGGACCAGCTCCGCACAACTCCATACGGCTCCGGCAATCGAATTGGGACCGGCCCCGCGAGGCCGTACGGCTCAAGCGGCCACGTTAGGTCGCGCTTGCCGCGTGGAGTTGCATGCTCGTGGGACAGGCCCTTTAGGTCATTTTTGTTCAAGTTCTGAAAGGATAATCCTAGAGATCCAGCCAATTGATACAATGCAGTACTACCTCCCAATTTCCTTTGGTATGGAGATCAAAACTTTACACAAAACTGTACACATTGCTATGAGCATGGATTCACCAAAACCTTGCAAAACCTTGCAAGATTTCCTTAATTCTATATTGCTCCTGGTAAAACTGAACAACATACCATTTGTTTCCCATTTGCTTGCTTCTTTAGCTTTGTTAGTCGTAACATCATGATCCCTCTGGTCAAATGAACCGTTTCTTTATACTTTCTGCTGACATTAGTCAAAAAAGTCACATTTTTCCACATGACAGTCCATTGACCAACCTATGCAGCAGATTTTTTAACTAATCCTTTTTGGCACTCCACATGTAACAGCCTTCTAATCAGAAGTGAACACACGCATTTATACTCATTTTTGGACACAAAGAGCTGGAGTAACTCAACATGTCAGGCAGCATCTCTGGAGAAAAGGAATAGGTGATGTCCTGGACTTAGCCTGAAGAAACATTCCGATCCGAAACTTCACCTATTCCTTTTCTCCAGAGATGCTGCCTGACCCTTTGAGTTACTCCAGCACCTTGTATCTATCTTCAGTATAAACCAGCATCTGCAGTTCCGTCCTACATATTTCTTCTCTCTTTTAATGAACTTTAACCAATCCCCCCACCCATACTGATCTGTTACCATCAATCCTTAAATAACTGAACAACATTTTTGGGGGTATCTTACTCAACATCTTGAAAATTCAGGCATACCATCTCTACTGGTTCATCTAATTCACTCTGTAAGTTAAATCCTCAAAATACACCCATGGTATTCTTCAAACTAAATCATTCCTTCCATGAAGCCATGCTGACTATGGCTAACATTTAATGATTTCCTCAGTGTCCTGATACAACATAGTTAATAATGGATTCAAGAATCTTGCCAACAATGGAGATCAAGCTAATTGGTCTGCAGGTTTTCACTTCCTACTTTCGTTGAAAGGCTGTGTTTCATCTGCTGCTTTCTAATCTATTGGAGCTATTCCAGAATTTTGGGAATCTTGGAAAATTGTCACGAATGCATCCACTATCTTTGCAGTTCCTGTTTTAGTTTTTTGAGTAAGCTAAATGAATGTAACTTGCAATGTGGATTGTGTAACTAATGAGGAAAAACAACCTAATCGCAGTAAATCTAGCAGCTAATGTATAACCCTGGTGAGACCACACCAGGAATTTGCTTCCCGAGCTAACAAACAATATACCTGCATCACAGAGGGGAAAAATAAGGGTTAACAATTGGAATCAATGGAGGGGAGATGGCCCTAAGAAGATAAATGAAGCAGACTAGGCCTTGAGAGTTTTGGAAAAGGATGAGAGCTGATCTTTTTGAAATATACACATATTTGATGAGCTTTAGGGAGGGTTTAACATTTGAATACTGGTATGAGTGAACTTCAGAATGTGGAAAAATTACCAGATGTCACTTCAGTTATCAGTGCTGTTCATTACTTCTGCCCACGTAATGATGATTTTAAATCTTACTAAAACTCCAGCTAAAAGTCAAGTCAAGTCAAGTCACATTGCATTTATTGTCATATGCACGGGTAAACTTAAGTGCAGGTACAGGGAAAATTATTTCTTGCGGCAGCATTACAGGCACAAACAGTCAGACAACAACCCTGAAATGTGATCCAAATCAGTGGGGGAGAGAAGTGGGAGACTGGAAATCAAGAGACAATTCAACGACAACAAGTTTGGTAGACAAATAAGATAGGCAAGGCAGAGGGTGAGGAAAGATTGTTAGAATAAATTGCATTTGTTTCAATGCAAGAGGCCTAACAGGTCAGCTGGGTGAATTTAGGGTGTAGATAGGTACGTGGGACCGGGACATTTAGTCTTTAGACTTTTAAACTTTCAAGATACATCACCAAAACAGGCCCTTTGACCCACTAAGTCCATGAAACCAGTGATCACCCAATACAGTTGCACTATCCTACACATTAGGGACAATCTACAATTTTACTAAAGCCAATTAACCTGCAAACCTGCACTCGGAGAAACCCACGCAGTCACAGGAAGAAGGTACAAACTCCATACAGGCAGCATCCATAGTCAAATTGAACCCGGGACCCTGGTGCTGTAAAGCAGCAACTCTACCACTGTGCCACTGTGCCACCCCCAAGTCATTACAAAAGCCTGGCAGAGGGAGGACAGGACTGGATTAGGGCTGTGCAGTTTGGTTCAAGATCCAGATAGTTGTAGGAAAATTGCTGTTCCTGAACCTGGTGGTGAGGGGCTTTAGGCTTCTGCACCACCTGCCTGATGATCGCATTGAGAAGAGGTCATGTTCCAAATGGTGGGGATCTTTGATGATAAATGATTCACTTTTTATATCTTACACACAAAAATAAACACAATTTAATCCTATATGCTATTGCAAAGCAATTTGGAATTGGCAATGTTGAAATCTCGACCCGATGTAAGGCTCAAAAACTTGTTTCGTAAAACCACCAGCAACAAGATTTATTTACTTGCTGCGAGGGGAGAGCACCTCAATCAAGCGTTAAGGTCACATCTCCAACCGTCATTGCGATGAGTGGGTATTTATAAAGAGAATAACTCCCCACATGACTAACGTCAGCCTTGCGTTCACTGCTGAGGTAAACAAGTTTATAGCCTTTGTGTCAAGTATCCCAGCGAGCACTTTGGCAATTGTCATGATACTCTTCCAGCTCGTTGAGGCGATGCCATGGTTAATTTAGTGAGGGATATGGATGATCTTCAGAATATTAATTGCCTTTATCGGATAAATACACATAAGTTCTGCATTTATGCCTATCTTACCTAATTTATATTTAAAAAAAGTAAATTGCATTACTTCACTGCTCATGAATGTTCATGAACCAACTTTGGAGCAGGTGGATATTGCAGTCCTGCACAATCATAAGCAGCAGATTAGCAAATAACTGCTGGTATTTCACCTCAACTTCCTCGCTTGATTAGCAGTGAAAGAAACGTGGCCTGAAGGCACTTCAAGTACTAAAAACACAATAAATCTCTAAATAAGTTATTCGGGTTCAATTCACTTTAAGCTTTCAATATTTGTTCGTGTTAAGAACATATTGGAATCTATTATGAGTGCTAATTTATTTTGTACACCAATTAAACAAAATTTCCTTTATTTTTCACTCGTGAAAAACCAGAGCTCACTGCTTCAGTGACAACTGCCTGCAAATTTGTGTTGGCATTTCTGTGGAAGGTCCCTGTCATTCTACTTAATGCAGAAGGTTCCACTGGGGATATAATGTGACATTGAGGAGGAAAAGCAATGTGGTTTCTTCAATCAAAATTTAAAACCCTCACAGGGAATTAGTGAACTCTAACGTTAAGTTTAAGAAGTGAAATAAGGTGCGCAAAAACAAGATGGAGAGAGTAAGGGGAGGGAGGGGGGGTGAGGGAGAGGGAGAGCGAGAGAAAGGGAGGGTGGAGGGAGAGGGGGACAGGGGTAGAGCGAGAGAGCGAGAGAAAATTTTAATTTCTACCTGTTGTGGGGGACTAACACTGCACACATCTCTACTATTACTAAAACTCTAATCTTGTCCTCTTCCGGTTTGCGTTGTTTTTAAATTTGTGCAAGAACGGTACCGGATATCGCTAGGATTTTTTCACAACGTTCTCCTCTGCTCCAAGCGCATTAAGTTTTATTCCCATCGGTGAAATATTACAAAAGGTATTGGTCTGTTATTCGCCGGGTCGGCGACGCCCCTTCTGGCACCCGCTGTCAATCGAGGTGCCAGGAATAAAGCTGAAGGAGGGGGAGTGTGGGCTGTGTTCGCGGGCAGGGGGCGTGAGTGCTGGGGACAGGAGCCGCTGAGTGAGACCGGAGCTCGGATCCTGCAGCTGGTGAGTGCGATCGGGGCTGAGAACCAGTGAGCCCACCACCCCCCCCCCACCCCCCCCCCTCCTGTACACCCCCCTCCCCTCCCCTACTCCCCTCCACCCTTCTCATCTACACACACTCTCCTCCCCCCCACACACCCCCCTCTCCCCCCTCCCCCACACACACACCCCCTCCCCCACACACACACACACACACACACACACACACACCACCACACACACACACCCACACACACACACACACACACACACACACACACCCACACACACACACCCCCTCCCGTGAGTTCCTGTGAGTCCACACATCGTGAGTGAGTGAACTGTGAGTGCAAAAGCCGTGAGTGAACTGTGAGTGCAAAAGCCGTGATCAGGGGCATCACAACGGGAACCCGTCAGCTGTGCCTGCGCAGTTGGGGGCTATGCATGAGTGGTGGAATATTGGAATTGGTGGAGAGGGGGAATATTGTATTGGGAGACCAGGCCTCCCGTGTGAGAATGTGGGAGCCAACGGGTCCCAATTAGTCTAGTATAAACCTAAATGTGCAGAGCAAATAGATTATTACAAAGCCACACAGTCTTGCAGTTCAATATTCACTTTTGAAAATTCAACGTACAGTATTTTATGTTGAGCTTATTTGTAGCTAGGTATTGCTACTCCACAATATAATATCTGATCTGGAGTACATTTGTGGTTACAATTTTAATAAAAATTGTAGAAGCATTATAATAGCTCTTGAAAGGATACAGGGATTCACAGTAATATAACCAGGACTGTAGAATTTTGGCTTGGGAGAAAATTTGGAGCGTGAGGTTAATTTCCTTTTTTATTTATAAAGTGATGGCAACTTCATAAACTGACCACTAAATAAATATTGTTGACAATATGCTACGTTTCCATAGTTTGCTCAAATACATTTTAGATGCTCTCTTGGCATTCAAAAATATGATTTATCCCTATTCTCTGTTAAATGTTAGCACCTGATTCTGGCCACCTCTCAGCAATTCTGTACACGATAATGAGTCCAGTTATTTTATAATGGCCTTAAAAAGAACTTGCTGCTCATATGATTTGCTAATGCCAGTAAAACATCATGCAAATATGTTACTGCTTTTGCCCAGTATTGGTCATGCCTTCATTCATGATGATATTTCTCATTTAAATGAAGACCTAGGGGGAAATGTACCAATATTTGGCAATGGACATTAGGAAGAGAGGAACACCTGGTTTCTGAATAGTCACCAATTATACTGGATCAGTGGAGTTTTGTGTAAACTCACACCCCCTAAAAAATGACCTTCTGCTTCTTATCTCAATGTTTAGAAAAAACGTGTCAGATTGATAATCTGGCATACACAGTGTTTAAACCTAAACTATCACAAGCTCAAGTAGTACAACAATAGTTTCCTGTGAATACAGTCCTTGGACACTAATCCAAAGATCCCAATTTATCCTCGGTAGCGGATTGCAAATAGCAACCCACATATAGCAAGCAAAAAACAATAGCAAATGACGAGCAATTTATCATGATCCTCACCATCCAGGACATGACCCCTTCTCAATGGAAACATCAGGCAGGAGGTACAGAAGCTTAGAGCCCCTCACCGCCAGGTTCAGGAACAGCAACTGTCCTACAACTACCAGGATCTTGAACCAACCTGCACAGTCCCAATCCAGTCCTGTCCCTCCTTAGGCCAGGTTTCTGTAATTACTTGGAATGGCACAGTGGCGCAGCAGTTGAGTTGCAGCCTTACAGCGCCAGAAACCCAGGTTCAATCCTGACTACTGGTGCTGTTTGTATGGAGTTTGTATGTTCTCCCTGTGACCGCGTGCGTTTTCTCCGGGTGCTCCGGTTTCCTACCAGATTCCAAAAACATGTGGGTTTGTAGGTGAATTTGCTTCTGTAAAAATTGTCCCGGGTGTGCAGGATAGAACTAGTGTGTGGGCGATCACTGGTCAGGCTGGACCTGGTAGGCCGAAAGGCCTGTTTCCACGCTGTATCTCTAATCCAATCCAAGACCAAAAATATCATCTATCCATGTCCTCCAAAGACCCGTTGTCCTCCTGACCCGATGAGGTACTCCAGCACTCTGTGTTTTACTGATGGTTCCAGCACCTGCAGTTCTTCATGTCTCCTTTGAAAATAACTATCTGTTTGGATATGTTGTGTTTTTGTTGTTGTTTCCTGTTTTCACTTTCCTTGCATGGATGACTTCATCTGTCCATTTCTTCCAGCCAAATGCTTTACAAATCTTGTCAAGTGCTCACTTAACCTCTGAGTCTTACAAGGAAGCAGCTTCCCTGTTGACCGACCTTACATTCTGATTCAGCTCAAATATCTCTGAACATACTGCATCCTGTTGAGATTAGCATTGCTAACCTCAGGTCTGCTGCATTCCTTTGGCCTAACATCAAACCTGCAGAGAACTGCTTTCCCTTCACCTGACCTACAAGTTTAATATTCTGGCCTGCTACTTCTTATTCTGACCTAGAAGAACCCTCGCAAGTAATTCATCTGTGGCCACTTGTGAAATATTAACATCACTTGTCGAAATGTTTCTAGTGAGCTGCTGACACAACGCCGCCTGTATTCAGAGCTCTCTCCAATAATCCCTCACTTTCAATTAGTTTACGGGTTCATCCGTGCACACATGTATCCTTCACATCACCATCAAGGGCACTTGCTTCATTTTACAGTGGACCAAGGGCAAGAGTTCAACTCATTATTTTTGTCACCCGACAGATTGCCTGGTTATACAGTATCACGATAAAAACATTTCAGCGTTTGTGCCAGCATTGTTTAAAGGCAACAATTTGCAGCCCAAGGTTCATATTCACTCACAAGAGTTTTTCTCAGGTGGAACACATTAACTGGCCCCTAACCTGCATTAGTGAATTCTCTGTTGTTTATTATTGTGTTTACAGAGTACTATGTTTACATGTGAAGGGAGGAACTGCAGATGATTGGTTTATACCAAAGATGGACACAAAATGCTGGAGTAACTCAACAGGTTAGGCAATATCTCTGGAGAAAAGAAATAGGTGACATCACCTATTCCTTTTCTCCAGAGATGCTGTCTGACCTGTTGAGATACTCCAGCATTTTGTGGCTACTATGTTTACGTACCTGTTGTGCTGCTGCAAGTAAAATGTCACTGTCCCATTTCAGGATAGATCACAATAAAACACTCTTGACTTCCCCTTTTGCCCTAATTACAAGTTTCTGAACCACATACATTTGTTTTACCACTGCCAGTTTAATTTTGTGTTTATCTATGATCGCTCCACACACTTGGCGTACTCAGTCACTGAAATGCACAGAATATATCAGTCCTTCCACAAAAATCTACACCGTACTTAATTTGAGCCATAGATTTTGTCAAAAAATAGCACATTTTTCACTTTACACTTGGGATAGTAAAACACAAGGTGCAGACAATAAACATTTCACTTCAACTATTTTGTGCCTTTTCTGTCAATAATGAAGAGTTTTGAGACGTACAGCATGAAAACAGGTATTTTGGCCCAACTTGCCCATGACAACCAAGATGCCCTATCTACACAAATCACACCTGCCCACATTTGGCCCATACCCCTCTAAACCATTCCTGTCCATGGACCTGTCCCAATGTCTTTACAATGCTATTTTAGTATCTGTCTCAACTACGTTCCCTGGCAACTCATTCCATATACCCACGACCCACTGTGTGAAAATGTTGTCTCTCAGATTCCTATTCAATCTTTCCCCTCTCATTCTAAACCTATGTCCTCTGGTCCTTGATTCCTTTACTCTGGATAAAAGACAGTGCATCTACTCTATCTATTCCCTTCATGATGTTACACACTTCTATATGATCACCCCTCATGCTCCTGTGATGCAACGAATAGTTTAGTCCTTCCCAACCACTTCCTCTAGCTCAAAACCTTCCTATTGCTCCTGACACCATCCTGGTAAATCTGCTCTGCATTCTTTCCAGCTTAACAGTACCTTTCCTATAACAAGGTGACTAAAAATGAACACAATACTCCAAATGAGGCCTCACCCACAGGCTTCTTCAAGGGTCAGTACAAGGACCACTACTTTTCTAATTAACGACATGGAGGTGCAGGGCACAATTTCCAAATTTGCAGATCACACTAAACCTGCAAGTAAGGTGAACTTCGGAAGAGAATAGTAATAGATTTCATGGATATACAGTAAGCCTGGTGCAATGGATGCACAGCAGATAAAATCTAAAGATGAGTAATGTGACATGTTGCATTTTGTCAGGACGAATGAGACAAAGCAATATAAATTAAATGAAACAATTCTAAAGAACAGAGAGGCCAGAGAATGTATGTGCCTGGTTCATCGAAAGTGGCAAGAGAGGTTGAGACAGTGATTTAAAAACCATCAGATAGATGAATGCAATAGGAAAATAATCGAGACAAACAAACAAACAGGTGACAAATAGACCATGTGCTGACAGATGGGAATAGGTAGACAGGCATTACGGCTGGTGCAGACACAGTGGGGGAAAGGGCCTGTTGCTGTGCTGTAATTTTCAATGAATCTTTGGCAAAGAGTGGAAACGCACGGAAGTCATGGTGAGCCATTGAACAACACAGCTTCAGCCACGACTGAAAAATGGTTCTGAGCACCACACTGAGGATAGATACTTTGTCACACTTAAGGGCCGATCCCACTTAGGCGATATTTTAGGCGCGTGCAGGAGACTCTGCGCTCGCCTCATGATTCCCACATGGTCGCCACATGTCCGCTGGTGGTCTTTGGTGCATCTCCTTCATGGTCACGAGGAGTTCATGCATTCTGGGAACTAGTTGCGGCCTCAGTATGGTCGGCACAAATTTTTCAACCTGTTTAAAAATTTTCTGCGACCAAAAATTGTCGCCATGGAGAAAATCGATAATCCTGTAGTTGTAGGTGCCCCTCATTGGGATAAAAAAACGTAAGTAGTTTTCAGAACCAAGGATAACCGACCAGTAATGTTAAATGCCCGCCAAACTTCACAGCTGTGTATCTCTGGCTTATTAAAAGTTGTCTGGCTTCTTAAAAGTGTCTCCACTCTTCTCCTCCCCTCCCCTCTCTCCCCTTCCCTCTCTTTTAAAGGACTTACCGTACACTGTGCTAGCCGTCTTAACCTTCCTGTTCATTGCGGTGCATGGCTGTATCACCTTGGCTTTGCACCACGTGAATTTCAGACAGCACTCCCCCGCTTGCACTGGCCCTCGCCTGTGCGGTGTGTGTGTGTGTGTGTGTGTGTGTGTGTGTGTGTGTGTGTGTGTGTGTGTGTGTGTGTGTGTGTGTGTGTGTGTGTGTGTGTGTGTGTGTGTGTGTGTTGTGTGTGTGTGTGTGTGTGTGTGTGTGTGTGTGTGTGTGTGTGTGTGTATGTTCCACTCTGACAGTCGTCGTTCCACTTCCTGGTTTTTCAGGCAAGTGCCGGCAGCTTGACAGTCGCCGGCAGGCTGCTGAAAAATCACCAAAGTGGGACAGGCCCTTAATGATAGAAAGGGCTGGCTGGCATGGTGCCAAAGCATTACATTTGCTGCCTTACAGTGACAGAGACCCGGGTTTGATTATGACTACGGGTGCTGTCTGTACAGAGTTTGTAAGTTCTCCCCATGACCGCATAGGTTTTCTCGGGGTGCTCCGGTTTCCTCCTATACTGTAAAGACCTACAAGTTTGAGGGTTAATTGACTTCTGTAAAATAAATGGAAAATTGTCCCTCGTGTGTAGGATAGTGTCAGTGTGCAGGGATCACTGGTCAACGTGGACTCAGTGTTGCTGAAAGGTCTGTTTCCATGCTATATTTCTAAAGCTAAAACTAAAAGATACAAAGTTAATGTAGATGGAGAAGTATGGATGTACACCAATTATTACAAGGACAAGACTTCAGGTACATGGATAAATTGGAGAAGCTGGGAATGTTATCCTTGGAACTTAAGGCCGGCACATAGAGGAAGTATGAAACCGATTGGCAAGCACCCCCCAATCTGGAAAGTGCTGAGGGGAACTTTCTGGAAATCTGGAACGTGCTGAGAGGGGCTGTAATTGAAGTGGATTCAGTAGTATAATCAAAAGAAAGACAAGTGAGTGTCTGAAAGAAACTTGTGCAAGACTACGAGGAGAAACTAAGGGAATAGATCATGTAAATGCACAGAGTCTTTTGCCCAGAGAAGCAGAGGACATAGGTTTAAGGTAAGGGGGGAAAGATTTAATAGTCATCTTAGGGGTAACTTTTTCACACAAAGTGTGGTGGGTGTACAGAACGAGCTGTTGAAGGAGGTAGTTGAGGCAGGTACTATCACAGCGTTAAAGAGACATTTAGACGGGTACATGGCTAGGACAGTTTTAGAGGGATAAGGGGCAAATGCAGGCAAGTGGGACTAGTGTAGATGGGCCACGTTGGTCCGCATGAGCATGTTGGGCCGAAGTGGCTGTTTACATGCTGTATGACTCTATAACTCTATAATAGGACGAGCTGGATTTAACTTCCACGTGTACAGTACAGATTTGATAGGCTGAGTGGTCTTCTTCCATACTGTAACTCTTCTAAATGTCCAGTTAGTTTGCCTAAGTTTCCCTGTGATTCTTCTCCAGTCTGTGCATGCTTCTTTGAAGAAGCTGGTTAATGGTAGGGATTATGTTGTGCATTTCTGCTCTTGAGCAGGGCTTTGCACCATGGTTAAGCTTTAAATGCATCATGAGAGGGATTACGCACCGCTCAGCTGCTTGGAGTGGAACAGTGTTTGATTTGCCTGTTACTACCTCACTACCCCATGGCCATGTAATCTGTTCACTCTTTCAATTCATAATTCTCGAGCCTGTTCTCTCCAAGTTATGAGTGTTTCTAACATCTACATATGGGTAATATCCTTCCTTCGCAGTTTATTTAACAAGTTATATATAAACTCCGTACAGACAGCACCCGTAGTCATGATCAAACCTGGGTCTCTGGCGCTATGAGGCAGTAACTCTACCGCTGCACCACTGTGCCGCCTATTTAGAAAAGGACTGAGCAGAGTATTTGAGACTAACACGTTGAGCAAAACTGTCTTGGTTTTATCAAACTCATCTCGTAATCCACTTACATTTGTGTGTAGCACAAGAAAATTTAAATAAGTCGCTGCATATTGGAGGATTAGTTAACTTAAATGAAAGACTTCAAAATAAAATCTGCAAAGTACTGGGAGCTATGTTCTCAGAAATGAATGTTCTGCTTGTTTTATTCCTCTGATAAAAGTGTGTTGTTCAGGGAGCAGTAATGCCCAAAAATGAACCACAGGAGTGTGATTACACATAGTCGTGGGATGCCAGATCAATTCCCAGGTCAAATAGGTTCCTCTCCTTAGTTCTGCCACAGTGGGTAGGTACTGAAGGGGAAAAAAGGCAGCTCCCCACAGCGCTTGAAAGAGAATAAGAGAATAAGGAAGGAAGGATACTCCTGGAGCAAGAAATCTGCAAATGAAGATCAAGTTCCCCCTGGGATGTTCATGAGGAGGCACAGCAAAGTTTACAGAAACAAACAAGAGGCAGTTCAGAGAATTTTAAATAATGAACATAAGCACTCTTAATTAGTTGTTAAAATTTGAGACACTAACAACTGTGTATAATTGTAAAATGTTTTATTTTTTATAGGGAGATACAGCGCGGAAACAGGCCCTTCTGCCCACAGAGTCCGCGCCAATCAGCGATCACTTGTGCACCAGGTTTACCCTACACACTAGGGACAGTTTACAGAAGCTAATTAACCTACAAACCTGCACATCTTTGGAATGTTTAGTTCGGTTTAGTTTATTGTTATGTGTACCGAGGTACAGTGAGAAGCTGGGAGTTAAAATGTGGGAGTAAACCGGAGCACCTGGAGAAAACCCAAACGGTCACAGGAAGAACTATAAACTCTTTAACCTTTCTCCAGATTTGATCTTTTTTCCTACATTGGTTTCTCCCCACATCAATTTGTCCGCCAGACCTACTGTCTGTTATCTTAAATCTAATCAAACTAACTGTTGACCTCCCAAATTCTATCCCTGGTCAAAGTGTCACCTGTACTTGACATTGTTTTTATTTCTCTCCCGATGTTTTTCTCATTTCATCATCCCTTGCATGTAAAATACCATTCATCACTTTTGTCCTTGTGATTGGACCCTCTACCTTTGACTTCCCTTCTCTACTCAAGATCTTCCAAAGGGTCACGGTTCCGCACATCTTTCTTGTAAGTATGCAATTGAATCCCTCCGGTTTCCTTTTAACTCAGTACAGTACTGTTCAAAGCTTAATAAAGTAACAAATGACATTCTTTGGTACTCTGACTATGTTACACTATTATTCACCATTCTTCTCAACCTATCTTCCAACCTACTTCATTCATCTACAAACGCTATTCCATTAAGTGTTTTGGCAGTATAGTAAGTCATGCCATCATGCTTGCTATCAAATACTTGTTTTCATAAATTACATGGGCAGGGATTGTTCTGCTCCACTCTTCGTCACAATACCAAAGAAATTACCGCTCATTTTATTTTTAAATGTCTTACCCTATCCTGAGATGGTAAAGACAGCACGAAGTTCTGAAGTAACTCAGAGGGTCAGGCAGCATCTGTGGAGTGAATGGATAGGTAACGTTCTGGGTTGAGACCCTTCTTTAAACTAAAGAAGGACCCCGACCCAAAATGTCACCTCTCCATGTCCTCCAGAGATGCTGCCTGACCCACTGAGTTACTCCAACACTTTGCGTTTCATTTTGTAAACTAGCCTTTGCAGTTTTGTGTTTCTCATAAGATTGTGATCCCTGCATCAGGCGCCCCAACAGATAAACGGCCTCGTAACAATAACTTTATCTTGCCCTGTCAGAACTTTGGAGGGTTCAATGAGAGCTGCTCTCATTCATCTGTAGTACAGTTAACAAATGCCGAGTTGATCTCCACAAACAATAGTCCTGGTATTAGTTTGAAAGCAGTCTGGTGAAATCTCACTACATTACTTCAATGGCAAGTACTTCCATGCTTAGGTATGGAATCTACATACAGTACATTACCTCAGCATGCACTTGAAAGCCTCTGTAAAGGAAGCTACATTTCATTAGTCTTTTTAATTGCTTGCTGCAACTGCAGTTTGATTTCAGTATACAAGGACATATTGGCCTCTTTATATATCGACACTATCCAATCTGTCACCAATTAAATAATACTGATTAGATAATTTAGCAATCCAACACTGCCCACATCAACTTGAAGTTTCTTCACACCTTACAATCCCGCCCAGTTTTTCGTAATCAACAATCACAGAAATATTTTATTTTGCTTCTCCATCCAAATGATCAACATATAGATTAGGTGTAGTGAATAGCTGGGTCCCATACAATGCACCCTATTTGTTTATGTCTTCTTCCCTGAAGAGGTGTCCTAACCCGGAATGTCACCCATTCATTATACTTCTGAGATGCAGCCCCACCCGCCGAATTACTCCCGCACTTAGTGTTTTTTTTAAATATAAGCTAGCATCTGCAGTTCCTTGGGTCTTAATTACAGATGATGCTTGCAGTTGGTATGGCAGTTCAGGTGACTGACCCACTCAGAATTCACAAATCTATTCCAAAAACTGGAGATATGGAATAAACAAACACAAAATGTGTTTCCTTTCAACTCGCATTTCTCAACACATTTTCCAATCCAGTGTTCCAAAGATTTCCTCCCTTAATTCCCTCAAGACCCGATGATGCGTTCCATTTGATCACGGTGTCTTAAGTTCCACCACATTCTCTAATACCTCCATGCTTTTGACTTTAGCATAGCTCGTGTCACAACCATCTCCTTCTTAACTTTAAATATGGAAGCAACTGATAAAGACAGCTGCAAGCTATTCATTGCCCTTCATATCCATGTGTAAGTTCCTACTTTTCTCCTCAATAGTCCCCACTTGGCTCTGTAATTATATATATATTTTAATATATAAACCCAATCATCTCAACAATAAAACATCAAGCTAAAGGAACAGGACATTGAAAGGTTATCTTGTAGGGAGCTGCATATCTCTCATTTCCACAAAGCTTCCAATATTTACAGGATACAGGTTTTCACAACAAATTTTCTGACAAAACCTGATCAGTCAGTTGAATTTGCCTCATGGACGGGTCTTTAGAACTCCGGCCCGGCCGGAGCTGGCAGACCGGCATCTTGGCCTCCTGGCTGCCTAGGCAGACCATTCCAGTGCCGCTCAACTCTTCTCAGAGGTCGTGACTAATTTTGGTCCCCGGCAAAACAGATAATCTGACAAGGCTCTGAAATCAAGGGTGCTGGAAAATCAGTGGTGGACCTGTACAGGTAAGGTGGAATATTCTCAATCTGTCTGAATAAGGGCTATACCAATAATATTCAATGCACTCAACATCATCTAAAACACATTAACTAGACTGAAACACAACATGCCTCTTTTAATATGTTTAAGAAGGAACTGCAGATGCTGGAAAATCAAAGGTGGACGAAAAATTGTTACGCCTCTTTTAATATTTTCTTCCTTCACAATCCAGCACACCTAGGCTTCAGTGTGTAAAGTCTACAAGTGGCTCTGAAGCCACTTGCCTTAGCATCTTTAACAGCTTTGAACCAACCCGAACCTCTACCATTGAGGGCAAGGGTAGCAGGAATATGGACCTAGATCAGGTGCAAAGTCCATTCAAGTTATATGTCATTCTATCCCATCCCTTCATCACCACCAGACGTAAGCATTGGGACTCACTTCCAATTATGCAGTTGACCACAAGGACAGCAGTGCCTCAAACCAGTGGCTGACTACCACCTTCTCAAGAGCAATTACGAATGGATAATAAATATTAGCCTTGCTTTCAATATTAACTCCCTGAAAATGAATTGAAGAAAAAAAGAATCGAGCTGTTCTATTGATTTATCACTCTTCATCAATAATGCAATCCTTCCAGCTATCTCTGCCAACCAATACACTCCATATAGTTTCAGCTCTAGTTCTTGGTCAACTCTGCTCTAATCATTGTTTCCAGGAGGAAGTAATCTGATTTGTTTACTTATTTGCATAAATAATTCCAAGTTATCCTTGAAGAAGGGTCTCTACACAAAATGTCACCTATTCCTTTTCTCCACAGATGCTGTCTGACCCGCTGAGACTCCAGCTTTTTGTGTCTATCTTCAGTGTATTGCTGTGTGGGAAAGAACTGCAGATGCTGTTTAAATCGAAGGTAGACACAAAATGCTGGAGTAACTCAGCCGGACAGGCAGCATCTCTGGAGAGAAGGAATGCGTGACGTTTTGGGTCGAGACCCTTCTTCAGACTGATGTCAGAGCAGTAGGCAGGACAAAGATAGAATGTAGTCGGAGTCAGTAAGACTGGTGGGAGAATGGTGACGGAGCGGTAGAGTTGCTGCCTCACAGCGAATGCAGCGCCAGAGACCCGGGTTCGATCCCGACTACGGGTGCTTGTCTGTACGGAGTTTGTTCATTCTTCCCATGACCTGCGTGGGTTTTTTCCAAAATTTTCCATTTCCTCCCACGTACAGGTATGTAGGTAAAGTGGCTTGGGCCAGTAAATGTAAAAATTGTCCCTAGTGGGTGTAGGGTAATGTTAATATGCGGGGATCGCTTGTCGGTGCAGACCCGGCGGGCTGAAGGGCCTGTTTCTGCGCTGTATCTCTAAATTAAACTGGGAAGGGGAAGGGGATGGAGAGGGAAAGCAAGGGCGATTTTAAATTAGAGAAGTCAATGTTCATACCGCTGGGGTGTAAGCTACCCAAGCGAAATATGAGGTGCCGTTCCTCCAATTTGCACTGCACCTCACTCTGACAATGGAGGAGGCTCAGGATAGAAAGGTCAGATTGGGAATGGGATGTGGTGTTAAAGTGCTGAGTAACCGGGAGATCAGGTATGTTAAGGCGGACTGAGCGGAGGTGTTCAGGGAAACGATCGTCGAGCCTGCGCTTAATCTCGTGTAGGTTCAGTGTATTATTCCTTGCTTCTACAAGATAAAACTCATCTCACTTTTCAAGGCAATATCAGGTACAAGCTTCAGACTAAAAAGGAGAATTTAGGTATAAATGTATTCCTCATTTGATTTTGTTTTAAACCAATACTGGAAGGTTTTCATCTGACATTCTCCATTTAAATATTAGTATGGAACACACCATTCCGCTCACTGGCAACCATTTAAATCCAACACAGACCAGTGACAGACCTAGCATTATATTGGACCTGAACTGAGTTTTGATCATCATGTTGATGCTTATTTTCATGTTTGCAACATTATGTCTTTGCCTTTGTTACCACCAGATTACTGCAATGCACTACTGGCTCGCCATCCTTGTTTACTCTCCATGGGGGAATTAGGTCATGTGGAATTCTGCTGTCCTTTCCAAATTCATACAATGTCCCATTCATTCAATGACACTTTTATTTGCAAGGGCTCCAGGTTCAGAAACACTGAACACTAAGATTCTCAACTAAGTCAATAAACCCATTCACTATAGTGACATTCTCTAAGTGTAGTCTCCCTCAGTCTTACAACCCCTCTGAAATACTCTTTTGGCTTCAATTTAGGATGTTGTTCACACCGTCATTCATATGTTTTCTTTCGAGTCAATGTTACTCTCTTTCAATGGAATTCATTCTTTCAACATCCAGAAATGGCTACCAAGGCCCAAAGTGTGAAGAGTCAACAATGTCTTTGCTCTACCGATGCTCCTTCATCCACTGAGCTCCTCTGGCAGTTTGCCTTTTTGCTCCAGATTCCACCATCTGCGATCTCCTGTGTGCCTAAATCCCTTGTCCTCTCAACAACACATCAAGAGCACTGAATGCAATAGATGTTTTAGTTTAGTTTAGAGATGCAGCATGGAAACAGGCCTTTCGGCCCACTGAGTCAACGCCGAATGTCACCTGCAGATTTGTTCTGTCCTACACACTAGGGGCAATTTACCGAAGCCAATTAACCTACAAACCTGCATGTCTTTGGAATGTGGGAGGAAACCGGAGCACCCGGAGAAAACCCATGCAGTCACAAGGAAAACGAGCAAAATCGTGCACGTCGCACCTGAGGTCAGGATCGAAGCTGGATCTCTGGCGCTGTAATATGGAAAATCTACCGCTGTCTCATGTGGAAGGACAGTTTGGGTCTCTCACACATCTCTACCAGCTTTCTCCCGTCTATTCCATCAGTCTGAAAAAAAAGTCCCGACCTGAAACGTTATCTGTCGATTTCCCTCCACAGATGGTGCCTGGCCTGCTGACTTCCTACAGCAATTTGTTTTTTTGTGCAATATTCCAGCATCTGGAGCCCTTCTTTCAACCTTTTTGCGGAGGTTTGTTTCTCGTTCTCAGTCTGAACGTTCACCCCCTGACCTGCGTGGGTTTTCCCTGGGTGCTCCGGTTTCCTGCCACACTCCAAAGATGTACAGGGTTGAGGGTTAATTGGCTCGATAAAATGGTAAATTGTCCTTAGTGTGTAGGGTAGTGTTAATGTGCGGGGATCGCTGGTCCGCGTGGACTTGGTGGGCCGAAGGGCCTGTTTCCGTGCAGTAAACCTAAACTAAACTATACTAAACCAAACTGAATCAAGCAGACTTTGTTATTTGTAGAAAGGAACTGCAGATGCTGGTTTAAACTGAAGATAGACACAAAGTGCTGGAGTAACTCTGCGGGACAGGCAGCATCTCTGGAGAGAAGGAATTGGGTCGTGAATTCTTCAGTTTGTTATCTCTTTATTATGTGTTAACTTGTAATTTGTTTTTTTCCCTAAATCTCTTCACAGTCGAAAAATTGTTTTCAAAAGAAGTAAAATGTTTTTAATGTCTTCTTTATGTTGTTTCAATGCAGAAAGCTGGCCACATTTCTGGATGAATTGCCTTTGGTTGATTATCTTAAAATAACAAAATTTACATACTCATTTGAAATTACACTTCCATTGAGGCCTTGGGGGTTAATGACTGTATCCACTGATGTTAATTCAACTGTTTCACATTGCCGGTTTTTGACGTTCCTTCCAGGCACTCTCCCAGCTCTGTCAGTTTTGACTGCCATTCTCATGGATTAATGGGAGAAAAATGAAGGGCACATTTAAACTCAGCGCATGGCTACATAGCTTCAATTTTTTTTAATTGTTCTTCACGCAGGGGTTCATCCCTAAGCAGCTGATCAATTTCTCTAATATCTTCCTGTGAGTTGAAAGACTTTGATCTTTGCATGCATACGCACACAAAAATAAAAACAGCTGTAAAATAATTTGTGACATATCAAAAACATTGAGAAACAATGTTTCCAGGTATCGTGTTGATAATACTACACAGAAACATAGAAAATAGGTGCAGGAGTAGGCCATTCGGCCCTTCGAGCCTGCACTGCCGTTCAATATGATCATGGCTGATCATCCAACTACATGCACTTAAAAAGTGTTGGTTTATTTCATGTACCTCCACTACATTTAGATTCCAATCATATTTTGGTGAATGGAGATATATGGATTATGTGCAGGCAGATAAGAGTTAGTCTTGACATTGTGGACTGAAGTGCCTGTTCCTGTACTGTTGTTCTATGTTTGACATTTTGGTCAAATCCGAGATCAGATCTGAGTTAAACTTTTAATGATTTAACTGTTCTCCTGAATCTTAAAACATCCCCAATTTGCTGAACTATAACCTAGATTATTTTTCTTTTCATTTCCAAAGTAGCATTCATTATTTTGCATGTAACAATGTTAAATTGAGTGTTTGTCCAGACTTGAGATGGCAGATGGGATCCATTACTTTCATGTTCTGTGAACCTATCACAATAAACTTTGTCTGTTATCCACGGGAATTTACAGTGAAGAATTGGCGCATCTTTTTTTAAAGGTTGGATGATCCATCTGCCAGCCAGCTTTGCTTAATTGTGAGCAAAATATAATTAAGACAAACATCTGCACGTATTATGTATTAATGATCAAAGGGCCACAAGACATTCTGAAGAGGGCACTGAACATGATTAATGTCTGATTTTCAGCCGAGAGAGATCATTAATGTATTTCTTCCCTCCGGCTTGTTACCAATCTCAGTATCAAAATCTGAATTGGGATGCCACGTGACTGAGAGAAGCAGGGTGATACTGGTCAGAAAACAGTTCACCACAACATTCCTCTGGATTGCTGAGCATCTTCCATGTCTTTTGAGACACCTCCATTTAGCCAGCAAGGTTAAAAAGAGGATGGAACTGTGTATGGTATGCAAAACAGACAATTTCATTGTGACATGTCACATGTGATAATAAAGTATCATTCATTCATTCATTTATACAATAGCATACACTCATTGGGTCAACTTTATTCTTTCTTTTATGTCAACAGAGGCAAGGTTTCTCCCACATTCCCCCTCCTGATTCAAACATATCCACCTCAAGCTCACACTCTAAATACTCTGCCAGCTCTACTCATGCTTTTGTCAAGTAACACTGACCAGAAATCACAGCCTATTTTTCAGATCATCAGCTCTCTTTTTCTCTGATATTGCTCTCCTCTCATTCTCTCATTCTTACAACTGCTCATAATTAGCGGGCACCGGGTTTACACACAAAATGCTGGAGTTTTTTGTTATTTTTTGTTGGGGGGTGTGTGTGGGGGGGTGGGGGTGGGGTGGGAGGGGGGGGGAAAAACTTTTTAAATCTCTCCCTAACTCAGCGGGACATTTCGGGTTTGACCGCCCGCGCGGCTGGAATGGCTACTGCGGGTTGGGACTTTTGGCGCAGAAGGGTCTCGACCCCCGGGAAAACGTCACCCATTCCTGCCCGCTCTCTCCAGAGAAGCTGCCTGCGGCTGGAATGGCCCTTTGCGAGCGCACACCGGGGGCTCCAACACCAAGACCCGGTGTGAGTTACAATCCAGCTGACATTCAGTGGAGAGATGTTTTTTTTGGCCTCCATCACAGCTATTGATGGATGTTTATGTTTAATTACCAGTAATGTATCTGCAGCATTTCATTTGGACCTCCACAAATAATTACCACCTTACTCCTCGACCCGAAATGTCACCCATTCCTTCTCTCCAAGAACGTTCCCGCTGAGTTTTGATTCTGTGTTTATCATTTCAAATCTGCAGTTCATTCCTACATAATTACCACCTTACCCTGTTCAAAACGTTTTTGACTGTTTATCATATCAAACACCTTTATCCTGTATCTGTATTCCCTTTATTATTCACAGGGAGAATGTACAAACTCCATACAGACTGCACGCATAGTCAGGATTGAACCTGGGTCTCTGCTGTAAGGTAGCAATTACTGCTGTGCCCCTGTGCCTCCATCTGGCTTCACTGTTTGGCTCCTATTGGAGTTAAGCAATGAAATAGTGATATATGCTTCCAGGGTTCCAGTTATCCAGAACGTGCTTACCTGGTAGCAACTAATTGCCAGCACTTAGTTCAGTAACTATCAGAAAACTGGAAACCTATTTTACCTGAAGGTGTGGCAAAGAGAATAACCGAGAAATAACAGCGGAGCCCTAGAAATTAAGCTAAACTCCAACAAGTATAGAAGGATTACAATTAAAGTATGCCTACAGTTAAAAAAGAGCAGCTTGTAAAGATTTTGACCTTTTTGCTCAACATCCGATGGTTACTTGGCAACAATCAGAGTTCAATAACTTAACTATTCAGTATAATTACTGTAATGAAAATTGAGCAGTGATGACAAGTATGAAAAATGTACCTCGTCAACGGAGGCATAATTTTTGATACTAAATCTTTGATAGTATTTAGAATGATGGCTTATAATGCAGCTGATAAAAATAATTAAGAGATCATTATGGTGGGTCTGAGTCAAAGGTATCCCATATCAGCATGTTTCCTCATCCCTCCAGCTTCAAGTAAGGTTGGAATCTCAGTCTTTGCAATATTAAAGCTGCAATTTTAAACAGTTACATCTAAACTAGCAATAATATCCAAAATGGTTTTGAGAATATATTTGTTCCATCTTACTGATTATCTCCAATGATGCCAATGCATTTTTCAGCCTGCTTAATAAAATTGCATCCCTAGTGTACAGTTTATGCTGATGGTGCTGGTTCTGTTCTAAACTCCTAATGCCCATTTAAACCACAGTATGATTTAACACTGAAATACGTTATCCAATTAATCCCACTCTGGTGCACATTCCCCATTCTCATGTAAGCATTTGCCCTTCAGGATTTGTCCATCTATCTTTTGAATGTCACCACTGGGGCTGTGAAATAGTGCAAAATTGTTTCATCAATGGTCTACAGGTTATTTTACCAATCACTTTAAACCCGCGTCCTGCAGTGACTGACCTTTATTTCAATAGAACTAGTTTTCCCTTAGTTATTCCTTCAAAATCTTTCCTGATTTTGAATTGTTTTCCAAAGCGTCTTAATCTGTTCCAAGAATTACAAAAGTTTCTCAACCCTTGCATCATTCCCATTAAACTCCTCTGCATCCATTTCTAAGTGTTGACACCCATCCAAAAATGATTGGCCCATAATTAAACTACATGCACCTTTGAGCATCACTCTCTCTGTTGCATTTTGAACTATTTGAATAAAGCTAAAGGCTCCGTAAGCTTTTTATAAAACCTATCTCAACAACCCTGCTATGTTTAATATTGTGTAGGTACACTTCTAGCTGTCTATGTTCTTGCACACTTTTGATACCATAACTTGCAGGGTGATCTTATCATGCATTTCACTTCTGAAGTCTGAAGAAGTGTTTTGACCCAAGACACAGTCTGTCCTTTTCCATCCTCAGATGCTGCCTAACCCACTGCGTTCCTCCAGCACTTTGTTCTAAGCTCAAGATTCCAGCAGCTGTGGCTACATTTCACTTCTCTCTGGTTTTTCCTACAAACATCTATGATTCTCCACACTAACCTCGGCTGCTGCATGAACCTGCATTTCACTCGTCTGGTCATGTTGATCTAACGCTAGATATTATAGATTTCTCTATTTTTACTGTGCTCTATCAATTGAACATTTTCAAAGTGTGCCCTCTAGCTTCAATTTTAGGTCATCAATACAGATCAGATACACATTGGTTTGAACAGATATGCTTGAAGAACATCGAGATACTCCCCTCCAGCCTAAGAAATTATTGTTCAACCCTAACCTATTTTTTGCAGCTTTGATAATTTTGAATTCGAGCCAGAATTTCACTATGAAAGTGATACATGGCAAATACTTTTGAAAGTCCATAAATGCAACATCAACTGTATGAACTCGCTCTTTGAAAAATTAATACACAAAATGCTGGATTAACTCAGCGGGTCAGGCTGTTTCTCTAGAGAACATGAATAGACGAAGTTTTGGATTGGAACCCTTCTTCAGACCCTTATCTGTGTCCTCCAGAGATGCTGCCTGCTCTGCCGAGTTACTCCAGTACTTTGTGTTTTACTCAAGATTCTAGTATCTGCAATTACTTGTGTCTCAATTTTAAAACATTTTCGGAGAAGAGTGCCAAGTTAAATCAAATTTGCCTTGAACAAATGCATGCTTTGTTTCATTTGTTGGCACATATTATTTCCAATCGGTGATTAATTATGTGCAGAATTATTATCTCTGAGACTTTCCCAATCATGAATGTTTTCCTGATGGTACTGCTGGCTGTTGAGTTGATCATTTTCACCTTTGTTTTTTAAAGTAGATGTTGGCCTGGTTCCATCACTCCATACCCAAGAAGGATCAGAATATAGTCGCAGAACCTCCACAATTTCAATCTTGACACACTTGAGAACTTAAAACACATACCTTCCCAGGTTTCATTTTTATTTTTGAAAGATGAAAACTACCAATCATCTAATGAACTGAAGTTGCCATAAGACCTTTTTTTTAAACTTATGTAAGTTAAGCTATTCATGCAGGTTTGTGTTAGGATGTCCGGTTTTTCCACGTTTGATCATACATTTATTCCGTGACTGAACCCCTTCTGCAGTGTTCAAATGTTCAATCACGGTTCTGATTCCAATCCATATTCATAGAGTAATCGAGTCATGCAACATGGAAAGAGGTCCTTCGGCCCAACTTGCCAACACCAACCAACATGCACCATCTACACTCATCCCACCTGCCCATATCCCTCTAAAGCTCTCCTATCCATGCACCTGTCTAATTGTATCTTAAATGTTGCAAAAGTCCCTACATCAACTATTTCCTCTGGCAGCCCACCACCCTTTGAATGAAAAATCTGCCCCTCAGACTCCTATTAAATCTTTCCCCCTTTTCCTTAAACCTATGCCCTCTGATTCTTGATTCCCCTACTCAGGGCAAGTGACTTGGTGCGTCTACCCGATCTATTCCGCTCATGATTTTATACACCTCTATAAGATCACCCCTCATCCTCCTGCGCTTCAAGAATTGAAGTCCCAGCCTGCTTAACCTCTCCCAATAGCTCAGAGTCTTGAGTCCTGGCAACATCCTCGTAAATCTACTCCGTACTCTTTCCAACTTGACAACATCTTTCTTGTAACATGGTGACTAGAACTGAACACAATACTCTAAATGTCTTTAAAACTGAATGATATATTTTCTCACTATCAAGCATAATATGTATTTGTCCTTCCTTCACCATTTTAAACCTGGAAAGTTTAAATTTACTGATAAAACACCTGCTTGCAAATAAAATTAAAAAAACGACTCAAACCCAAACTACACCAGAACACCTATAGTTTGTTTTCATTACACAACCCAACCAATGCTGTGAGCATAAGCATCTCAAATGTACTGTTTTTCTATTTGAGGATGGAACACCATACATTGATCAAGAAGAGGATAAATGTGGGAACATGAAGCAAATTGTCCTAACCTGGATGAAATACTCAGTCTTAACACAGTATCTATTATTAGAAAGTGAACCGACCCTGAAAACTATCACTTAATGTTACATGCCTTATACCCGACTCCATTATTCAGGACAAAATCCTGCATTGGGTTTTTTTTCCCCAAATGAAGACTGATCGGCCTGAAATTTGTTTCTGATTCCCTCTCCATTGGTGCTACCTGAATTGTTTTTGGTATTACTGTATGGATCAAACTTGGTATGGACCAAGAATACCTTATACAACAGCTGTTAGATAAGTCTCATCCCATTTATCCTTCACAATGTTTACATTGATTAGGATAATTGAATATCCTCCATAATCTTCCTGAAATGTGGCAGATGCTAAATTATTTCCACTTTCTCCGTCAGTGTGAATCAAACCTCCTGTGAGAATGGAGCCATTGTCCATTTTAAGGGCAGCATTCTTTCTCCATCCAGTCCTGCATGGAGTATAACCTCTCCGGTGTACAGGAAAGGATGTCAGCAAGATTTTATTTCAGAGATACAGCATGGAAACAAGCCCTTCAGCCCACCAAGTCTGCGCCGACCAGCGATCACCCATACACTAGTTCTATCCTACGCACTAGGGACAATTAACCTACAAACCTGCATGTCTTTGGAATGTAGGAAGAAATCAGAGCTCCCGATGAAAACCCACGCGGTCACAGGGCGAACGTACAAACTCCGTACAGACAGCACCCATAATCAGGATCAAGCCTGAGTCTCTGGCGCTGTAAGGCAGCAACCGCTGTGCCATTATGCCTCTGCCGAATGTTCGATGTTTTGAGTGTGAGGAGGGTGGGAGGTGAAGGAAGTGGAAAGACAGAAGATATTTAGGGAAAAAAGAGACCAATGACAAGCACAAAGATCCATCAATATTCCTGATCAATAATCATCACAGTACTTCTTTATGTTGCCGTGCAGCCTTTGCGGATATAATTACAAATAGTCAAGACTGTGTAGGGGTTATTAGCTTTGAAATTTGTTCCATAGCCTGCGATAATTCCAGCATTGCTCATTTCTTGTTGCTCTACTGGTTTGCCACTTTCTTACTATTCCACTGCAGGGGGATCTTCTCCTGGAACAAGTGCTCTGGGAAATCCCCAGTGACAGTGGCTGCACAAGCTCAGAACTTGATTACGAATAGCTAGAGATACCTCCTACACACAGGGGCGGCACAGTGGTGCAGCGGTAGAGTTGCTGTTTTACAGCGCCAGAAACCCGGGTTTGATCCTGACTGCGTGGGTTTTCACTGGGTGCTCTGGTTGCTCGCAACAATCCAAAGCAATGCAGGTTTGTAGGTTAATTGGCCTCTGTAAATTGTCGCTCATGTGCAGGATAAAACTAGTGCATGTTTGATCGCTGGTTAGCACAGACATAAAGGTCCAGTGGACCATAGGCCCAGTTTCCACGCTGTATCTCGAAAACTAAAACTTAAACTAGAAATAAACATGGTTATGCAGGACTTATAAACTTTGTTCCCAGAAGGCATAGAACTTGCAGATTATGGTCTTCAACTGTCCCATAATTTTTTTTGTTTCATTTTGAGATTCAGCATGGAAACAGGCCCTTCGACCCACCAAATCCGTGCCAACCATTGATTACCTATTTGCACTAGTTCTGTGTTATCCCACTTTTTCATCCACTCCCTGCTCACTAAGGGAAATTTACAGTGGCCAATTAACCTACAAACCTGCACGTCTTTGGAATGTGGGAGGAAACCGGGGCACTTGGAGGAAACCCACATGTTCATAGGGAAAATGCGCAAACTCCACATGGAGACAGCACCTGAGGTCAGGATCAAATCCGGGTCTCTGGCCGTGTGAGACAGCAGCTCTACCCACCCAGCCACTATGCCACCTCAACCTACTTTCCAACATAGATCTCTGCATTGTAATTCAGTATCACCTTAATCTTATTTAAACTTTTATATTCACTATAAACAATTACATTTCACTGAACTTTAAACATCCATTTGCCATTTGGATGAGAAGTGAAACCATATTCCATGTGCTATCAAAGTGCTTCGAATCAGCGCTCTATAGCCCATGGTAGACAAAAATGCTGGAGAAATTCAGCGGGTGAGGCAGCATCTATGGAGCGAAGGAAATAGGCAACGTTTCGGGTCAAGACCTTTCATCAGACTGCAAATGCTATTGCAACTCAAAAGTCCATGATCATTTCTTAAAAGAGGAGCAAGTTGCTGAACATCAAAAATAACTGATGGAAATCTGACATAAATGGAGAGAGAATGCTGGAAAGTCTCAGTTCCAACAGCAGGCCTTTGACCTGAAACATGAACTCTGTTTCTCTTTCCACCTACGTTGCTTGACCTGCTGAGTCTTTCCAACATATTCTGTTCAGAGAGCAAGTAGCTGTCAGGTTATTATGCTCAACCCTCACATTTGTAACTGGAGAGCAACAAAAAAAATAATAATCAGACATCGCTCTTTCTTTTCTGGAAAATAATGGGTGACAGAATGATGCTTTTCTTACAGTGACACAGCTGCAAAATGAATAAACCTGTTGACATTGAGCAAGGTTATTTTTACCGGTATTAAATGCTCTTGCAATTCAAAAGTAATCCATTATGTCGAGTATTTTGAATGAGTTCAGAATGTTAAGACATCACATAAAGATGCAGATAGCAACTAGAGTGCAGTCCTGAGCTATTTCCCATTGCATTGGGGGCCATTGGATTATCTTCAATCCCACTTTACTGAACTTTAACTTGCACTAAACGTTATTCAAGTTAATCCTATTATCATGTATCTGTACACTGTGGATGGCTCGATTGTAATCATGTGTTGTCGTTCCACTGACTGGTCACTACACAATTGTACCTGTACACTTGACCATAAACTAAAGTAAACATTATAATCAACTGCAATCACAGTCAAAAATGCACAACAGAGAATGTACTTCCTGCGGCAGCAGAGGAAGTACAATCTGCCACAGGCAATGATGGTCCAATTCTTTACGGCCATCATAGAGTCTGTCCTCACCTTCTCCATCATGGCCTGGTTTGGCTCAGCCACCAAGCCATGGAGGCTGCAGTGAATCGTCCGATCAGTTGAGAAGGTTATTGGCTGCAACCTTGTCTCCATTGACGAACTGTACACTGCAAGGGCCAGGAAGCAAGCGGGTAAGATCATCTCTGACCCCTCTTACCCTTGCTATAAACTCTTTGAATCACTTCCCTCTGGAAGGCGACTCCGGACTGTCAAAGCTGCCACAGCCAGACATAAAAACAGCAATTTTCCACGAGTAGTAGCTCCACTCAATAACCAAACATGTGAAGCCTCCTTTTGCACTGGTATTTTATTTAATTCACATGTTTCATTGATAATGCTTTATTATTAATGTTTAATGTTTTATGTCATTGTATGCCATGTTGTCACTTGCGGGCGGAGCACCAAGGCAAATTATTTTTATGTGAATACTCGGCCAATAAACTTATTCTTTCATTCATTATTTTAAGTGTTCGTCGAGGAACTAAAATTGGTATCAATGGATTAGTGCTTGGCTGTGATTAAATGGTGTAATCTCCCCAGGTTTATGCTGCTTCTGTGTGTGATTATGTGTAAGTTAATAGTGTGCTCTTTAAAAGGAACAATGGTCATGATGCAACCCATGCCTAAATCTCACCTCCATGACACAAGCAAAGTTATTATTTTGTGAAAAATAATCTTGATGAATAAATCCACAAGCTTCTTCAGTCTGATGTGTCAGAGTAACTGAAACAGTTAAAACTGCAAGCTGATGACTAAACCTAGTTATGTCTCTGAATGATAATAAAAAGGCATTAGCAATGTTCAATGTAATAAAGAGGCGATGCGAAAGACTGCAGGAGCCCCATTTACTGGAGGAGGAGGATATTTCCGATGTCTTACAGTGGGAATCTCATCTTGAGAACAGATGCGATGGTGACAAAGAAACTGATAGAAGGGGAAGTGACATCCTCAGAAGACATAAGATAGGATGAAGTGTACTCTCGGTAGCTCAGGGAAACACATGGTTTGTAGTAAATGTCAAGGTATAGCTAGGTTGAACATCGGGACAAGGTCAAAGAGGAAGCGATCAGGGTAATGAAAGTCAGATATGTGTGTTGATAAAAAGAAAATATTGTCAAGAGCCCAAACGACAAGACTAACAAGGACTTCTGGAACATGATTGTATCAATGTCTGGTTTCATCCCATCTCAGAGGTGCACAAATATAGTTACAGATACTCGTCACTTCAAGTCTCTCTTGCACATACCTAAATGAACCTTTGATCTTGAATAGTCTTTGCCAGCAAGAGTATTATTTTGAGCTGGTCTAAATTCCATCTCAACTGAATTATTATCACCAACCATGATGTGTATAATATCATGGGGGGAATAAATATGGCGAATGCACAAATTATTTTTCCCAGGGCAGAGGAATCAAGAACTAGAGGGCATAGGTTTATGATGAGAGGGAAATGATTGAACATAAACTTGAAGGGCAGTTTTTTCACATGGGTGGGTAAATGGAAAGAGCTGCCAGAGGCAGGTACATTAACGACCATTACAAGACATTTGGGCAATTAAATTGGTAGGAAATGGATAGAGAGTTATGGGCAAAACAGTGATGAATGGGACTAGCATAGATGGGGCATCTTGGTCAGCATGGACGTTGGGGTAAAGTGCCTGTTCCTGTGCTGTTTGACTCCATGCCTCTATAAGGAAGCAAATATATAGTGTCTGCTAATTACCATCAACATTTATGTACAATTTTGTTTTTACTCGTATCATTGAAACTGGAGACTCAACACTCTTGCTTTAGAATCGAAAAATCATCCAAGGAATTAACCAGTGAATTTACTTCAATGTGATTCTGTCTGCCTAATGCCATTTCACATAATTTAACTATTTCCTGACACTCTTTTTCCTCTCCAATCCACAAAGTCGATGCCACAGGTGATATCAATGATACAATTATCACTATTAAAATTGATATTCAGCAACTTCACTTTAATCTATTTTAAAAGTTTCAGTTGACAATTGGTATTATGTTTCTAGAAGAATTGTCTTCTACTCCATAACATAAGTATCCACTCCTCATTACATTTTGTCGTTTAGTGCACGTTTTTAATCAATCCTTCTCCCCCCCCCCCCCCCCCCCCCCCCCCCAAATGTCGCTTCCAACAACTTACTTGTCAGCTTCCACTTTCCCATTTCATTTTTTTTTAATGCCACTTGAAAATGAAATCATCAAATTTTAGGAACATTATTCTGCAAGTAGTTCATTGGGGTTCTCAGGAACGCAAACCAATGGGGGAGCAACCAATTGCACCTAGTCACCTATTAAAAAACAGTTTTAATTTGTTGACAGTGAATGTAGAAGATTTATTCTCTCTGATTTTTTTTATGCCCCACTATTGCCAATGACTTATTCCAAATATATTGTATACAAATTTACCACACCGCAGTTTTGTTTCGACGTGCATAGATTATCTTAAATTCATCCACTATTGCCACTGCCATATAGCTCAACCAGCTTGTTTGTTATTAACAAAAGCATTAAAATATTGTAAATCCAAAATTAAAAAAAAAGAAAATACAAAAATACTGGAGTCAGGCAATATCCACAGTTAAAGAGGTGACTGTATGTATAAATAATTATAGAGATTAAAATGAAGAGAGATCTTTAGGCATATAATACCTCTGCTGATATTTATACAAATTCTACTTCCCTGTGTTGGTCCCATATCCCCCTTTATGAATTATTAACTTATTCTCTTTTCCATGTTATTATGACCAAACATCAGCTAAATATTCTTGATGCAGCCTCTAAATAAGATAAGTATTGACATTTCTGACATATGATTCTTTGTAAATAGTTCCTGCTGAATCGTCACTCCTTTTAAAGTCCATTTTCCAAATGGCATTTATTGTTACCAAGTGCTCTGCATTGCAGAGAATTAATGGACTAGCTTAAAGCAATTCTGCTTAGAGTTCCATTAATTGATCTGTTTTATTCGCAAGGGATTCCTTGAAGAACTACCGCAAAAGCTTCAGACTGGAAAAAAGATTCCAAAAGATTATTTACATTCTGCAACAATACTTATTTAAAGACTATTGATCAGATGAAGCAAGTCTTCTCATGTTTAGTTTAGTTTATAAATACAGCATAGAAAAAGGCCCTTCCGCCCATTGATTACACGCTGACCAATGATCCTTGTACATTAGCACTATCTTTCACACTATGGACAATTTACAATTTTTACCAAAGCCAAATAAACCATCTTTGGAGTGTGGGAGGAAAGCAGAGCACCGAGAGAAAACAGTCACGGTCACGGGGAGAACGTACAAATTCGGTACGGACAGCACCCCAGGTCAGGATTGAACCTGGATCTCTGGCATTGTAAGGCAGCAACTCTACCGCTGCGACACCATGTAGACAATAGACAATAGGTGCAGGAGTAGGCCAATTTGGCCCTTCGAGCCAGCACCACCATTCACAGTGATCATGGCTGATCATCCACAAACAGTACCCCGTTCCTGCCTTCTCCTCATATCCCCTGACTGCTATCTTTAAGAGCTCTATCTAACTCTCTCTTGAAAGCATCCAGATAATTTGCCTCCACTGCCTTCTGAGGCAGAACATTCCACAGATTCACAACCGCGACCAGATATTATTTTCTCTGAAAATTTAAAAAGTCAACAAAAGACAATTTACACCAACTATAAAAAGATGAACCCTTCCAAAATCTGGGTCCATTTTAAAATCAAGAAAGATATAGTTTCTGTAAAAATATATATATTTTCCTTCTCGTACTTGAGAATTTTCTCTGCGAAATAAACCAACTGGTGAGATACAGAGCTGAATAGAGTTGGTTGTGACAGGCAGGTAGAATGGAACTTATGCTCTGCCACAACCCTTTAAATATGATCCAGGGTTACTTTTACTTGCTCTCAGGTTCAGCCACTTTGTGGTCGCTATTGCAGATCCTGTCACACAGCTCCATCACAAAAGCTCAGATGGATTCAGTTACCAAGACCCTGCTTGATAACATTTTACATTGAGGAATCCACCTCTACAATCTGTTGCTAGTTACATCTGCAGAAAGATCAGGATCTGTATTCATTTGAATACGAATTTCCCACCTGAAAATGAGGAAAACGTTATTTATTTTTTGTGTAGGAAAGCACTGCAGATACTGAGTTAACCTGAAGAGGGGTCTTGATCCAAAATGTCACCCATTCCTTCTGTCCAGAGATGCTGCCTGTCCCACTGAGTTAATTAATTTTCAGCTTTTGGCATGGAAAAAGGTCCATCAGCCCACTGAGTCCATGCCGACCATTTATCACCTGTTCACCTTAGTTCTATGTTATCCTACTCTCGCATCCACTCCCCACACATGAGGGGCAAATCACATAAGTCAATGAACCCACAAACCTTTGGAATGTAGGAGAAACCAGAGCACCCATGAGGAAACTTACCTCCTGTCAAAGCCTCACAAGGTTTTGAAAAGGGCTGGACCACAGCAATTTATAACCGGGACCTACTCCCTGTTAATGACTCAGAGAATACCTCCCAAATGTGGAGTGTCAGCTCAATCGGCATTTCTCATCCAGCCCTGTCTCACGCTGGACGAGACTGACTTATGGACCAATTCCAACTGGATTCAGCCCACAGTGTGACATCCCTGCTGCACCTCCACTATGCTGAAACACAAACACACACAACCTACTTGATGTAAACACTGCATTCAACGCAAGCAGTCTGATTATATATTTTACCTTTCATGCAGGCATGTTCAAACATTACCCTGAATGGCACCAAATAAAAATGCTTGCAATAGTATGTGGGTATCAGCTGTGTGTGTGGAAAGCATCCCTGTCTAGAAATGAGAAGAAGGTATGAATATTGTCCCACTCCAGAGACCAGAGCAGAACAGGGAATTCTACGCAGTTGGAGGTCCTAAGGGAATTCTACGCAGTTGGAGGTCCTATCTGCTGAATGTAAACGTCTGTTCCCTTGGTGCAAAAATTCCATCGTTTTATTTCAGAGATTGGAAAAGTTATCCCTGGTGTTCTGGCCAATATTTTTTCCTCAATCAATATCATGCAAACAGAATACCACCATGTTCCTTGTTATACCAATTGAACCAATCTTTGAAATATACATTTTTGCCCATTGATTAGAGTGCTGCATATTTAACACACACAAGACAAGTTTCTATCCTGTAATATGCACAGTAGATGGTACTCATTTTCATCAGCATCCCATTGAATATATTACCTGAATTCCTGGGGCATTTTTATTTTAATAATTATTCTGAGAAACGAGAAGAATGCTTAATTGTTATGTGCTAACAATATCAAGCTGAAAACTTCAAGACTTCTTGAAAATCATAAACACATTGTTATCTCAACTGAAATTTCTATAATCCAAAATAAGCTACAGAAGTAACATACTTTTACTAGTGATGTTACAATACGTACCTTCAGCGGCGCTGCAGTTCTGCCACTGGCCGTGTGCGTGACTTTGACTTTGACGGGGGGGGGGGGGGGGGGGGGGGGGGGGGGGGGGGGGGGGGGGGGGTGGGATTAAAATGCCATATTGTACTGCCTATCACAGGCGGACGTCCTCAGGCTGCTAAGCTGCTGAAGAATAATCGATCCGCCTCCCATTCACGCTATATATATATATTTTTTAAATCGCTGGACAATTTAATATTTGGATTAAAATAAAAAGTGACTTTGAACGCCCTCAATGCCTACAACGTGACGGATCGCAAGAACGGGACGAAACAGTGTGTAAGTCGTGTATTTTACATATAATCTTGCTTCTTGGGATGGCTTTAATCTAATTTTACGTTGGGGAAATGTGATTTGGGCCCCATACGAACCGGCAGTGCTTTTCCTGTCGATATGGGGTTCAAATTCATTGCAAATGCAACGTTCCAATCGATCGCGTTCCAGAAGCACAAATGTCCATTTATGGGAATTAAACATTAAATTCCTTCCATCTGGAATATAAATTCATGACAGCGAGATTTAAAAATCAGGTTATATTGTGAATTCTTGTGTGAATGGGATTAGTTTGTTATTTGGATACTTAGGCTATTTAAAAAATATATCCTTTTTTTAAGAATTGGAATCTACAGGACATTGTTAATGGGAAAGTAGTGGGCAGAAGGCATGTCATGTGTGGTTTGAAGAGCAAAAACTTGTAGTTTACAATGCCAAAATTGAAAAGTTGAGGAAAAACAAGGTGTACAGAATTGCTTATTGGTTACAATCTGAGGAGTATGATGATGCTACTGATTATGATATGCCAATGTACCAGCTAGCAACTGATCTTCTCCATAAAGACTTGGTCTATTGCTAGAAATTGTAATTTATTTACCTATCTGTTACGGATTTACAGCATATTATACAATAATATTAAAGTTCTGATCTTGAGAATATCACATTTTTGAATTTTCAAGGCTGGCTGGGTGTTTATTACTATTTCCGTCACAACGGTCAATTTTGTAATTAGCTATAATTAGGTAATTAACTAATTATGCTTTAATTTCAGGTCATCCAAGTAAGATGTTTTATATTTGTTTCAGAATGCTTCAATCTATAATAACTGAAAATTTCATTCAGTTCTCTTAATTTTTAAGAATGTTATGGGCTTTTGACTGCCCTCGATCACAGCTTTTGTGTTAAGTCAATGGAAAAGCATTGACTTAACAAGATGCTAATTTCCTAGTATGAAAATGGCCATAACTTTTTTAATACTGAAGATATGAAAATGAATTAGGTGTCCAATTAAAATTATTTTTATGCTTTATCTGATGAGATAAATTGCAGGCCAGATTTTTAAAATCTCAGCATTTTGTGACATTGCTACTTTTACACAAAACAATCACGTTATTCATATATACACAATTGCATTTACAGTGGACTATTCCTTGATTTAAAAGCACATACATCTAGAGTACAATTCTATGTGTTTACCCTCAGAAAGCAGAAAACCTCCCAACCTAACTTTATAGAAGATGTGGAATTGGCCCAAGACATCAACAACATTTAACCAGCTTAGATGATAGAAACATCACAAAGGTCGTTGAGTTGTTTTTCAAAATTATTATATGAAAACCTACAGAAGTAATTTTCACCATTATCCAATGAATTAGTAACAGCATGGAAAGTAACTATTTTGTTTAACAGGTCCTCTTGCACTGTTTTTGTCTTGCACGAGATACTATTTTGATACATTGAACTTCTTTTTGTTACTTATTATGGTGTTTACTGAGTACTATGTTTACATATCTGTTGTGCTGCTTCAAGTAAAATGTAACTGTTCAGTTTCAGGACATACAACATTCGGGACATGACAATGCAACACTCTTGACTCAAACAAGCCAACTACATTCTTCCCTAACTAACCCCATCAACAAATCCTTTCTGCTGTCTGTACTTTTGTAGCTTTTCCACTGTTTGTATCAATGCTCTCTCTTCTATGCCCTTTGGGTCAAGAATTTCTTCTGAAAATTGAATTTATTGAGGATTAATTCTGTAGTGCCTCTAGTTCTCCTACCAGCTGCAAGTGGAAGAACCCTCTCCATGTCCACTGATGAAAACCTTTCAATTACTAGCTTATCTCCTGTCCTTAACTTAGGAACATTAGTTCCAACTTGTTTTTCTTGTAGTTCTGCTGACATGCAGGAAAACATTTTCCACCTGGTTCCCTCACATCTTTGACATAATAGTTTAGGTCTATTGTTGTCACATGTACCAAGTCACAGTAGGAAGCTTTGCTCTGCATGCTTGCCAATCAGATCAGATCAGATAATGCTACACATAAATTCAATCAGGCCAACCTCAAGTATGATAGAAACATAATGCTGGAGTAACTCAACGGGTCAGGCAGCATCTCTAGAGAAAAGGAATAGGTGATATTTCGGGTCGAGATCCTTCTTCAGACTGTCAGGTGAGAGGGAAACTAGATATATGAAAAGGTTCAGAACAACTCAGAGCCGGCATCAATGATCAATGAAAGGTGGAGCCCACAATGGTCCATTGTTGGCCATGGAAGAGGTGATAATGAAGGGATACATGGATGCGAACAGTGAAACTAGCAGGACAACTCAGGTGAGGGAGGAATGAAGAAAGAGGGAATGCAAGAGTCACTTGAAATTAGAGAAATCAAGATTCATACTGCTTGGGTGTAAGCTGCCCAAGCAAAAATATGAGGTGCTATTTCTCCAATTGGTTGAGCAAAGGGGGAGGTATAGAGTGCAAGATGTAGTTCTCAACATTGTAGTGTACCAGCTCCAGAGACAAAGCCCAATGTCCACAATGGGGGTAGGCGAATCGGGCAGTACCCGAACTTATAGAGACCAGAACTGTTCATGTCACATCAAATTCAATTTAAACACGGTTAATTATATCATAATTTCTCTGCTATTCAATTCTGTCAAGTTTCAGAAAAAAATCCATAGGAGGATTTTTTTTTCCTTACAACAAATTGGCCTCTTAGGAAACCAGCATTACTGGCACACTATGGATGTTCCCAGCCATCTGTAACTAGAAACGAGAGTCTCCTATCTTGTATTCAACAGGCATCATGAAGCCAGCTGTTCCAGTTTCCAGTCCTGCCAAACTCGCTTTCTCCTGCTTCAACGATGCCAAAAATAAGAGTGTTCCTTATTACGCACTGCCATCCACATTCCAAAAAATATTCCGAGTCAATTTACAGGCAAATAATTGCATAAAATGTATGTTAGTTAAAAAAAAAAACGGATAGCAAAATACTTATTTTTAATAAGAGGGGAAACGATGGAAGCTGGCTATGTGGGATCTGTGAGCTGAAAGCACAGCTCCAGTGGCAGGGAGAGTGGGAGATGTGAACGGGCAAAACCACAGGAAGAAACAGGCTACAGGATGAGTGTGTGGGAAGGAACTGCAGATGCTGGTTTACACTGAAAATGCTGGAGTAACCCAGCCGGACAGGCAGCGTCTGTGGAGAGAAGGAATGGTTGATGTTTTGGGTCGAGTCCCTTCATCAGACTGAGAGAGGAGGGGAGTGGTAGAGATATGGAAGAGTAAGGTGTGAAAACGCCGATCCCAGGGAATGGTGATCAAGGATATCTACACTGCAGGATTTGAGGAGAAGGACTGTCGGAGGTTGCCTTACAGATTTAAAATTGGAACAGAGAGGAAAGTTATGTTATCATAAGAGCGGCACAGTGGTGCAACGGTAGAATAGCCGCTAGAGACCTGGGTTCGATCCTGACCATGGGGGCTGTCTGTACGGAGTTTGTACGTTCTACCCGTGACTTGCGTGAGTTTTCCCCAGGTGCTCCAGTTTCCTCCGACATTCCAAAGATGTACAGGTTTGTAGATTAATTCGCTTCTGTAAAGATTGTAAATTGTGAAGGATTGTGCTAGTGTACGGCGTGGACTCTGTGGGCTGAAGTGCCTGTTTCCATGCTGTATTTCTAAACTAAACTAAAATAGAAGTGTATAGACTATGTTACATGTATTACAGATGAAGACCTCAACCACAGACCTATTTGGAAATTTATTTTACCGAAGAGGATAGATTGTGAGTTCCTTAATTAAGTGAAGGCTCCTTCTGGATCCTTCTGGATGAGGGAACAATAAATCTTCATGTTAGTCTTGTTTATGATCCATATTGAAAAAAAATTACTGGGAGTGGCTGCATTTAAAATCCAGGTAAGGTTACTCATTTACAATGAACCTCTCAGCTTGCGTCTTGATCGGTCAATTTTACAAGATACGTATTCATGCTCAGTGTTTGTAATTTTGCACCAAAAAGGCTTGTAAGCGGAAATTCGTAGAAAATCTGGTGGAACAGCAGCTGAAATTCATCACAATATAGTGAACCAAACAAAATTCCAGGATACCCGTGCAATTGTCCAGATGACTATTTTAAAGCTATTATAAGTACTAGAACTACAGCAAGTATAAACCTGTAGACTTCTTGTGTCAAGATAAATCCAGTCCAGATTTTAAAAGCATCCAGTGACCTAACACAGTTACGGTAAAATATGCATGTTAGGATTTTGCTGCACCAGAGAAGCATGTTTAGATTGACAAAGTAGCTGAAGTTCATCTGCAAACATTTGTGTACCTTCTGGCAAAATAGATTAAACACACAACTGAGCGGGGAAGTGACGTCTAAATGCCAACATTATCTGAGAGTAGTGAGTATAGGATGGGTTCACTGATTACACAATACACAAATATATATTTTAATAAGCATCGTTAGGCTAATGGTCCTTGTGTGCCAAGACTTGGTGAAAAACCATGTTGAACATTCAAATCTACATTTCCTGATGAAGTGAAGCTGCCTCAGTTATGCAGTTGTGTCGTTGCTTCTCATGGATAAATACACATCGATCATATAAAAAACTGTGGAAAAAATTGTTATGTTCTGTATGTAACTAAACAAAATGGAAGGACACTATGTGCTGGAGTAATTCAATGGGTCAGACAACATCCCTGGAGAAAATGGGTGGATGTGTTTTGGGTTGGGACCCTTTATCAGACTGACGAGGGGTGTAACATCACCTATCCATGTTATCCAGGGATACTGCCTGACGATGAGTTATTCCAGCATATTGTGTCTTTTCTTGGTAAACCAGCATCTGCAGTTCCTTATTTCTACACACTGACTGAATAAAATACAAGGATTGCCTGCAAATAAATCTTCTGCCACACACTTTAATAATAACCATGAGGGAGACCATTAATAAAAAAAATGTTAAAAAAAGACAATTTTACTCCATCAGAACAATTGCTGCACTTGCAATTGTTGCACTTTGAATTTGTTTCTTTTGCAGTGTAATTTTTCTTAGGCGAAAGCGCAATATTCAGCAACTGACACATTGTATAATTGTACAAATATTACATGCACAGTAAAAAAAAGTGACTGTGACACTGGAGACAGAAAGCACACAGCCAGCTTTATTTATAACAGCAGTGCCAGTTGCAAAGACGTGCACATATTTGCTGCCAACCAGGTTAGATGCTGCTTTAATAATAGCCCTGACTTCACAATTTGCCCAAGTGTCACACAAATACCTACCTGTATGTTAGCGTTTGTCTCAGACAATGAGGCATTCGTCAAGTACTAAATCCAAAGCCCTTTATTGATTATTTTTCTTCATTTGCACCAAATTGCTGATTCATAAATGTGTAATGTTCAAGGGAAAGAGGAAAATGTTTCACTGTTTTTCAAAAATTCACAAATCAATCTTAAAATATGATAGAGTACTGCGTACATTTACATTGCAGACATCTCAAATTTTACGCAGAACCAAAAACAATTCAGTCTTTGAACATCTGCAAGGTTAAGATCCTCTTTCAACCAGCCCCCTCTCGACGACATTGCCTTCTGACAAAATGTTCATTGCAAGCCCCTGGGAAATGTGGATTGCTTCTAACATCTCAAGAACCATCTTTCAGCAAGAGCAGACAAAAATGCTGAAATTCACCGCTGCATTCAATATATCAGTGCAGCCTTTGGCTGATTGTGGTAAAGGAAGAACAAGATCCCACTGGTGGGAGAGTCTTGGACTAGAGGTTGGAGCCTCAGAATTAAAGGACGTTCTTTTAGGAAGGAGATGAGGAGAAATTTCTTCAGTCAGAGGGTGGTGAATCTGTGGAATTCTTTGCCACAGAAGGCTGTGGAGGGCAAGTCAGTGGATATTTTTAAGGCAGAGATAGATAGATTCTTGATTAGTATGGGTGTCAGAGTTTATGGGGAGAAGGCAGGAGAATAAGGTTAGGAGGGAGACATAGATCAACCATGATTGAATGGCAGAGTAGACTTGATGGGCCGAATGGCCTAATTCTATTCCTGTCCCTTATGACCGTTATGACATCAGACCAGGGACACAACTTAGAATACAGAGTAGACAGTGATCTCCTATGGAACAAAGGAAAGTACAGCGCAGGCACATGCCCTTCAGCCTAATCTTATCCATATTCCTCCGTTCCCCGCATATCCATTTGCCTATCCAAAAGTCTCTTAGTTGGCCATGGGAGATGTAATGCAAACATTTGTAAATACACAGGCTATTAGTTTTTTTTAAATTCCTCATCAGCAGGCCACAAGATGCCAATGTTATTAATTTAGTAGTTCTGCCACCAATAGTTTCGGCCAGAGGAGTTCTCTACATAAATATGTCAAAAGCACCTATTTTATCACTAATCATACTTTCGGTAATAGCACTACAGGAATCATGCTGTAACATTTGTTGAAAGTCCTTTCATTGAATGTACACTGTGAACATTATATCAATATGAACTGGCTGTGCAAGGTGCTGGGAGCAATTGAACTTAATTTCTCAATGAACTTGTGCTAATAATGTCACCATAGTTATAAAAAACACTGACATAAACGTCACTCTGTATTAAAAACCTCAAAGCCTACTGGCAGTTGGTATGTGGAAAATGTTCACCCACGGGACGGAATTACATAAAATTAGCTGCTAAATATATAAAAGACCTAAATAGTTTATGGACTAATTTTCAGATTCTAATGATGTTTGAAGTTTTTTATGACTAGTTTTTTTTTAGATATTTGGATGCCACAGGCAAGACCTTGATTTGATGCCCATCCTAAACTTTATTTCATGCCCTTCCTAAACTGCCACTTGGTAAGCTGCCTTTGAGAATTGTTGCAGATGTTTTAGGGAGAGTACTATCGCAATGCTGTTAGCTTGGAGCTTCAAGATTCAGATGCAACAATGATGAAGGAAGAGCAAAATCTTTCAGTCAAGTTGCTGTGCAAACAGGAGAGGACCAGGGAGATGAAAGTGTTTCCACCTGTTTGAAGGTGAGATCAAGGGTTTGGGAGTTGCTGTCAGAATATCTAAAATGTGCAAGTCCTGTGTTTAATTTATTTAGTTCATAAGTCATAGGAACAGAATTATGCATTCGGCCTATGGAGTCTGCTCCACCATTCAATCATGGCTGATCTATATTTCTCACTCAACCCCATTCTCCTGCCTTCTCCCCATAACCATTGACACCCTTACTAATCAAGAACCTATCAATCTCTGCTTTAAAAATACCCAATCACTTGGCTTCCACAGCCGTCTTTGTAGTTTAGCCATCTGTGTAGCCGTTATTTAGTTTAAAGGTACAGCGTGGCACCAGGCTCTTCAGCCAATCGAGTCTGCGCCGACCAATGATCACCTGTTCACACTGGTTCTGTCATACACACTAGGCTAGGGTCTAATTACAGAAGCCAATTAACCTACAAACTTGTACGTCTTTGGTATGTGGGAGGAAACTGGAGCACCCGGAGAAAACCCATGCGGTCACCGGGGAAAATGTGCAAACTATGTGCGGATAGCACTCTTATTCAGGATCGTACCCAGGTGTCTGACACTGCAAGTCAGCTACTCTACCGCTGTGCTATACCATCATGTAGATGGAACAAACTCGAGCCATTGTGCCAGCGATGAACAACATGGATGGTTTTGGCCCGAAACGTTGCCTATTTCCTTCGCTCCATAGATGCTACTGCACCCGCTGAGTTTCTCCAGCATTTTTGTGTACCTTGGATATTTAGGATGTCAGACACTAATCTTCCAGGTTGCTTTCCCCTGAATGTTGTTGTGCTTCTCAACTGCCATTGGATCTGCACACTTTCAAGCTATTGGACAATATCACAGAATGTCTTATCTTGTATCTTGCAGAAAACAGAAAGGCTTTGTAAATTCAGATGATGAGCAACTTGTCACAGGATCCCGGCCATTCCCTCTTCTCCCCTCTCCCATCTGGCAAGAAGTACAGAAATGTGAAAACACACACCTCCAGATTCATGAAAAGTGTTCCAGCTATTATCAGGCCACTGAACCATCCTACTACTAGAGAGCAGTCCTGACTATCTACCTTGCTGGAGATAGACTGCGGATAGCTCGATTGTAATCATGTATTATCTTTCCGCTGACTGGTTAGCAATAATAGCATTCACTGTACCTCGGTACAGGTGACAATAAATTATACTCAACTCAAAAACTCAGTACACATGACGATAAACTTAACTAGCCTTTGAATCACTTTTGCAGCTACAGTATTGATGTGGCTAAAAAATACTTTAAAGACTCAGTAGCTCAGCCCTGCTGAGAGATTGCAGCATGACCCGCTTTTGTTTCTCATTTCCAGTGTTTGCAATTCTATTGATTTGTATTCATGTGACCTCATTGAATGGCTCATCAATGGTGACATCCCAGTTGTTGATGGTGTGAATTAGAGCCATACTTAATGGCAAGTGTGTGGTTGCTGGAGATGGTCAAGGCCTGGCACGGCAGAGTAAATGCAACTTGCTGCTTAGCAGCCCATGCCTGAAGGTAGTCTGTGTTTTGTGTGCTCATTTGCTGAGGAGTAGCATATGGAACTTGTATTATATAATTATCAGCTAGTTTAGTTTTACTTCTAGAGATACAGCATGGAAACCGGGTTCACGCCGACCAGCAATCACCCTGTAAACTAGTACTATCCTACACACTTGTGAAAATTACAGAAATCATTTAACTCACAAACCTACACATCTTTGGAGTGTGGGAGAAAACCAGAGTACCCAGAGAAAATCCACGCAGTCACAGGGAGCACGTATAAACTCCGTATAACACCACTGTGCTGCCCCTGGATTCCTCCTTCTGACCCTTTGATGGAAGGAAGGCCATTGATGAAGCAACTGAAGGTGATTACTTCTAGAACACACCCCCAAGGAACTCTGGTAGTGACGTCCTGGGGTAGAGATGATTGACCACTGACAATCACACCCATCTCCCACTGATCAAGGCATGGCTCCAATCATTTAAGTGGCTTCCCATTGCTGTCAATTAACTTAATTTTTATTTGAATGCCTTAATATCACTCTCAGTCAAGTGGGGTCTGCCTTGACATCTCTCCTAGAGAAATGCTTTGTTTCTGCCATAATCTGTCACTCTCACCTCCCCTTTAGAATTTACCACTATATCCATGTTTGGACCATTGGAACCGTGTAGGACAGCACAGTGCCTTGCAGCACCAGAGACCCGGGTTTGATCCTGACTATGGGTGCTGGCTGTATAGTCTGACCGGGTGATCTGGTTTCCTCCCCACATTCCAAAGATTTGCAGGTTAGTTGGCTTCTGTCAATTGTCCCTTGTGTGCAGGACCTGAAACTGGGATAACATAGAACTAGTGTACAGGTGATCGTTGGTTGGCATGGACTCGGTGGGCTATAGGACCTGTTCCCATGGTATATCTCTAAACTGAACTAAACTAAACCAAGGGTCTTGCTGAAATCCAAACTGAACACAAGTGAGAAGGTTATTGATAGCATTGCTGGTGATTCCAGCACTTTGCTGATGATAGATAGCGGACCGATTGGGAAGCAATTATTCAGACTGAAGTTGTCCGTTTTTTGTGGATGGGATATTCCGGCCAATTTTCAACTTTTTTCACGGTTCTACTTCCATGCTCACATTGCCCCTAACACTGCCAATCAACCAAACCTTTTCATCTCAGTTATTATTCTTGAACTTATCGAAGTGCCTTGAAAAAACTTTCACCTTTGCACATACATATTTGCCATGCAATTAACAGGTTACTTTAGATAAAGTAGCACATGTAAAAATATGTAAATACTTGGATTCAGAGTCATACAGCACAGAAAAAGGCCCTTCGTCCCAACAGGTCCATGCTGACCAAAATGCCCCATCTAAGTTAATCTCATTTGCCTGCATTTGGCCCATGTTCCTCTAAACCTTTCCTGTCCAAGTATCTTTTAAATACTATTATAGTATCTACCTCCTCTGGCAGCTCATTCCATGCCCCACCATCCTGAATGAACATTTGGCCCAGAGGTTCCTATTCATTCTTGCCCTTCTCACCATGAACCTGTTTTTTGATTCCCCTACATTGGGTAAAAAAATGTCTGTGCATTCACCGTATTAATTTACCTCATGATTTAATGCAACTCACAAAGCACCCTTTTGGCCCTCTGCCCTCTAAGTAATAAAATCCTAGCCTGCTCAACCTCTCCCTACAGCCCGAGTCCTTGAGTCCTGGCAACATCCTCATAAATCTTCCCTGCACTCTTTTCAGCATAATGACATCCTTCCTACAGTAGTGTGGCCGAAACTGAACAACATACTCCAAATGTGGCCTCACCAATGTCTTATAAAACATAATGTCCTAACCTATATTGATTGATGAAGGCTAATGTACCAAAAGACTTCTTTACCACCCCATCTACTTGTGACATGAATTTCTGTGAAAAATGACCTAAATACTTGAAAATTAAAAAATATTAGGTCATTTTTTGTCTCTGAAAAGTTGCTGTCTTGTGGCATTTTTAAATATAGATTTTGTACATAGTATGGTTTTGATCAGGACATTGAAAAAAATTAAGAATGTAATTAATTATAGTCATAATGTCTTGGCCCAACTTGCTCACAACGACTAACATGTCCCATCTACAGTTGTCCCACCTGCCTGGGTTTGGCCTACATCTCTCTAAATCTATCTTAACCATGTACCTTTCTAAATGTTTCTTAAACATTGCAACAGTAACTCCTCTGGCAGCTCGTTCCATATACACACTACCCTTTGTGTAAAAATATTTACCCCTCAATTTCCTCTTAAATCTTTCCCCCCTCACCTTAATCCTAGAAGTTCTCAATTCCCCTACTCGAGGCAAGAGACTCGGTGTGTTTACCTGATCTATTCAATATCAATTACATATCAATAAATTGCTTAACTAATTTGAAATTATGGTTTTCACAATGTCTACATGACACAGCTACAAAGCAAAGTGCAACAATCATTCTGCCAAGCTTTTCATTCAATCCAATTATGTTGATTCAACAAATTGGAGAGGTGATGAAAAGTGCAACTCGGAATACACTTTGCATCGGAACTGGAAACCTTATAACATAATTTAAGCAATGTTCAATTGACATGCAATATTCAGCAGGGTTTTGATTTGTCATTTCATGGACATCTTTCCATATTATCTTCACTCTCTGATAGGAGAAACAATTTACGGCAGCACGGTGGTGCAGTTGGTAGAGTTCCTGCCTTACAACGCCAGGGACCCGGGTTTGATCCTGACGACTGATGTTGTCTGTTTGGAGTTTGTAAGTTCTTTCCGTGACTGCCTGCTATTTTCCTGGGTGCTCTGGTTTTCTGCCACACTACAAAGACATGCAGGTTTGTAGGTTAATTAGCTTTGGTGAAGATTGTAAATTGTCCCTAGTGTGTAGAATAGTGCTAGTGTACAGGGATCGCTGGTCGGCACGGACTCGGTGGGCCAAAGGGCCTGTTTCTACATTTGATCTCCAAATTAAACTAAACGTAACCAGCAAGTCAAATTATAACAATGTCTAAGCAGCAATTAGTTGATACCATTATCCATTGTTGCACTAATACACTCTGGCACATTGAAATCTCTTTTGCATGGGGAGCATACACTAATTCCACTCATGGTGGCGTCTCAGGGATGTATACAAGTCAAGATGTTTTCCCTTTGCGTATAAAACAGAAAGCTACTCTGATATTATTGGGTTGTTACTATTTGTAGAAAACATAATCAGTCATCTGGGTGTCCATTCAGTCTGGGAAGGCATTAAGACCATGAACAAACTGAAGGAAAAGGAGGAAGTAATACAAATTAGATTATATCATTGTTTTGTGCATTTGATACAGATGATTTTAAAACTGCAAAGTGCATCATTCTGATCATGAAAATAGATGAGGAATACTATAAAGTTAAATACTGAATGTTAATGATCCTGGAGGGTATTAAAACACCCAAATTAAGTGAGAGGGGAGTGAATTGGTATTAAACTGTGGAAAATGTGAAATGAATTCTAAACTGCTGTAAGTACCCATTATGTTTCAACCACACTGGATCCTGGCCACAGCAGTCTGACTTGCCAAGTACTTCCACCACTTTCTGTTCCTATTTTGAAAACAGAACATTTATTGGTATCTTTCCTTTTACTCAGTCTTTTATATGGCCATGGATATAGCACTCAGTAAAGGGCCTGTCCCACTTGCGTGATTTTCTTCGGCAACTTGCCGGCACCCGTCATAGTCGCAGCAGGTTGCCGAAGATTTTCAACATGTTGAAAGTCCAGCCGCGACCAGAAAAAGGTACGACTCTTTGGGCGACTACTTGCCACCAAACAGGCGTTACCCGGCAACATGTCATACCTTTTTCTGGTCGCCGCTGGATTTTCAACATTTTGAAATTTTTCGGCAACCTGCTGCGAATATAACGGATGCCAGCAAGTCGCCGAAAAAAATCACGTAAGTGGGACAGGCCCTTTAGTATTCTAATTCTTTGTTAAGGCTATGTAAACAATTGAGATCTGAGAGGCCAGACTCAGATGAATCATACAGCATAGAAACTGGTCCAATGGCCCAACTCATCCATGCCGACCAAGATGTCCCATCCAAGCTGGTCCCATTTGACTCTTATCTCTCTGAACTTTCTCTGTGACAATAAAATACCATTGAACCACTGAACCATATCCACGTACCTGCCCAAGTGTTTTTTCAAAGAGTCCAAGTGTCTTTTTCAAGAGACACTTTTAATAATCCTTTTAAGGTGAATCTCTGATCTCTGCTGACTTTGCAAACACAAAGCAATGTTGTGGAATTTTCAACTGAGGTTTAAATTCATCAGAGGCAGGGACAAGTGCAAAGACTGAAAAAGCAGTACAATTACCGTGAATGAAAAGAATGAAAGCTCTGAACTGTGGCATTTAGGAGGCTTTTCGATAGGCACATTGATATGCAGACAACGGAGGGATATGGACCATGTGCAGGCAGAAGAGGTTAGTTTATGTTGGCATCATGTTCGGCACAGACATTGTGGGCCAAAGGGCCTGTTCCTGTGCTGTACTTTTCTATTCTCCATGTTACATGAAAGGAATCCAATAAACATAAAATGTCAGCTCTGATTCGGAGTCATTAAAGACTAAACCAGTATGTCATATTCTACATTCACCACAGGTACAAACACTACACTCGCCAAGCATCTTAAATGAGGTGAGAATTTCAGCAAACTATAAACATAGACTCAGAATAATACTATAGGGTTGCCAGATACCATTTTCTGCTTTCAACAAAATTGTTATGTTTTTCTTGTGCTGCATGGAAATAGGTTTCATATAGTTTTTGCCTTCCCACCGGAATTGCTATTCATTGTCCATAATAGTCGAGACACTTTATGATTAAAAATAAAAATGTGTGTGCGTCTGGGAGCTCCAGATGATTTTCACCAGATATGAAAACATTAATGGACACAGTAAATAAGATCAGGAATTCACCTTGAAAATACTTTCCTCTTGAAGTGGCAATTCAAATCTCAATTGTCTGCTCAGACTTAGCATAGAACCATCGGGATAACAACATCAGCAAAAGAAAGTGAATTGTCACCAAGTCCTCTCGTAGCTTTGTATGGCTGAGGAAGATCAGACCTCGAATCTGTGACAATACCCATCGCTAATAACATTGAGAAAGTGATGGCAAACCCTTTTCTTGATCTGCTGTGATTATGATGTTCCCATTGCACTGCCAGTTTGAGTATTATAGGATTTGGAATCAGTGACATTGAAGGCAGAAAAATGCTTTCCAAGTCAGGATAATAAAGAGACTGCAGAAGTTGGTTAATACACAACAGCACGCAAAGTGCTGGAGTAACTTCGCAGGTCGGGCAGCATCTCTGGAGAACGTGGATAGGTGGCACAGTGGGTATGGGATTTGGTTGAAAATTGCAAACTTTGCTTGGCGTTTGCAAAGTGGGCAGACAGTTCAGAGATTCTGAAGAAGAGTCACGACCCACTGAGTTACTCCAGCTTTTTGTGTCTATCTTCAGTTTAAACCAGCATCTGCAGTTTCTATCAGCTTCCTACACAGTTCAGAGATTCACTTTGAACGGATTATTAACGTGTCTCTTGAAAAAAACACATGGACAATTTTAAACACTTGGAAAGGTACATGGATAGGAAAGTTCTGAGAGATATGGGCCAAATGGGACTAGCTTGGGTGGGACACCTTGGTCGGCATTTTGGTTGTGCCAAAGGGCTAGTTTCCACGCTGAATTGTTCCATGACTCTCTAAGTCCTCTGGGACTGGCTCCTCAGACCTCAATTGTACACACAGCCTTAACATTGAGTTAGAACTGTGGTCGGACTGGAGTTCAGACAGAAAGGACATTGACTTTAAATGTTACCTCCTTTTTTACTTCGACAGATACTAGTCTGCCTAACCTGCTGGGTGTATTGATTTATTTTTAACAGCTAAACATTTATTTTTGTTACTGCAAGCTAAAAATCTGAACAACTGTTTGTTACATTGTTGAATAGAGTTAAGCCCCTGTCCCACTTTCACGACCTAATTCACGACCTCTGCCGAGTTTGCCCTTGACATACTCGCAGCATGGTCGTCACGAGGTCATAGGAGGTCGTAGGTAGGTTGTAGGTAGTGGTGATGCTAGTTGTAGGTACTCATGGCATTAAGTAGGTTGGGACGTTTTTCTTGCCTGATGAAAAATGTCGACGAGTAAAATAAGTCATGAATTAGGTCGTGAAAGTGGGACAGGCCTTTAAAGTGGCAATTGAAGCAATTTCAATAAACTCCCACAGGATAGCATCCTGCCTGTGTTCGTAAAGAGACAGTCTGCTGTCACCAACATCCATAATAAAGAGGTCCATAATAACAAGGGTTTATTGTATGCTTCCCTTGTTGTTGAGGATAAATAAAATACAGGCAGGTACCTAATATTTCTAGTGTTCCTAGGTACTCTTCTGCACTTCTCAACAGATCAGAGCTAGTTCTCTAAATTGATAGTGAGGAATACGCCAAGCCATGACGTTACAAATTGTGGTTGTTACGACTCCCGAATGCAGGTACTTCAGAGCCGCGTAACATAGTCAAAAACCAGGTTCAAGTTCAAAAATAGTTTTAATTATTCAATGGAACACAAAACCCAAACCTGATTCAAACACCCAGTCAGGGATATATTTGGACTAACAATCAATTTAACCGTGCTCCAGCCAGCCATGTAATGGGCCGTCGAACCAGAGACTCTAAAACCTGCCTAAAGAGATATAACCCTGAAACAAAATACACAAAAACACTAAGGTCAGCCCTTATCCGCCCCAATTCAATATTTGTTAACAAGTAATGGTGAAAGTACACAAAGTTCTATGCCATGTGGCCAGGCCTTCCTCAGCTCACACCAGCAGGCTGCTCATCAGTCAGGGTCTACGAAGAAGAGAGAGAATCCTGGGAGTCTCTGGTATTTAAGCTTCAGATGAGTCACCCGTCACCTGACACAGCTTGGCCAATCGGGTACAGGAGCGTTTTAACCCCTTGATTCCAGACTCACAGCCACGAGGCCTGTACTCGGGAGAGAAACAGAGAAAGGAAAGTACATAGCATTCACCAGGGGGGGGAGCGCCTCACAGTGGTGAAACAAAGTTCCACTATTTCTGATGACTCTTGGTGCCTCATGAATTAGATTTAATTTTAGTTTAGTTTAGTTTCTTGTCACGTGTACCAAGGAACTTACCAAAAGGCAAGATGTTGTCTCCTTAAGCATTGGCAGTGGTCACCCCACAAATACCACCATGGACTGATACATTGGTGACAAGGAGATTGCAGATGATGAGGTCACATCAATAATTTTTTTTTCTGTTCCCACCAGTTGCCATACCTATAATAATTTGCTTGGCTCTGCTCCAATGTGTCTAACTCAGTTTTAATACAAAAATGTTATGTTGAAATGCCTCAGGTATCAGAAAACCTTTTGGATTCTTTTTCAGAGAACTTGTTCGACTTAAAAGGACAAGTATTTTGAATTACTCCAGAGATATGTTTCAACCAGTCTCATGGCTTCTTGGCAACTGGTCAATTTATAACACGAGAAATGCGAAAGGGAGAAAGGGAGTCACCTGGTCAAAACAACTGTGTAACAAGTCTTCCAACAACATTAATAGAAAATAGAAAAAAGATGGCACACATTAGTGCTAGAATAATTAGCATATTTTTGAAATGGAAGGAAATTAGTTACATTTGACTCTTTTGTTTTTGACGACATCCCTCCTCGTAGCCATTTCGTAATTTAACTACAGGGTTTCCACTAATTGACGTTGCATCTGCTGGCTGGAGACTTATACATTCATATGTTTTAGGAACATAATTAGCATATTCGGCCCATCAAGTCTACTATGCCTTTCAATCATGGTTGATCTATCTTGCCCTCTCAACCTAATTCTCCTGCCTTCTCCCCATAACTCCTGACAGCCGTACTACTCCAGAACCACAGGAACAGTTTCAGGATACGGTTAGTTCTGTATTGAGGACTAAAACAAGAAGGAATGTCTTCACTTTGAGGTTTGTGGGCTCTTGGAATTCGCTGCCTTGGATGTTCAGCTGTATCGTACTAAAGGCTGACATCAAAGTGATCCAACAAGAGTAGTTGAAGTTGAGGATCCATTGTGCAGCTGCTCATTGAATTGGACTTACTACTTAAGCAAAATTTAACAAGGCACAAGTCTCAGAGCGAAGATGTCAATAACATTTGGAGGCGTGTTATCACGGGCACCTGTCAGCAATTGAGAGAAATTCGAATAGAAATCTGATAAACTGTTTTTATTGAACATACATTATTTATATGTATTCTATCTATTCAGTTCATATTAAAAACAATATGATTTTGTTTTTCATGGTGCTGATGCTAACAAAGACCACAAAATATAAAAAGAACAAAATTACATGTAACAATTTTTTTTAAGCCTTAGCTGAGAGTATTGAGTTTAGAAGTTGGGAGGTCATGTTGCAGTTATATAAGATGTTGGTGAGGCTGATTCAATTTTAATTGTCATTGTCAGTGTACAGTACAGAGACAACGAGGCTGCATTTGGAGTATTGTGTTCAGTTCTGGGCGCCATATTATAGGAAAGATGTTATCAAGTTGGAAAGGGTGCAGGGTATATTTATAAGGATGTTGCCAGGACTTGATGGTCTGAACTATAGGGAGAGTTTGAGCAGGCTGGAACTGTTAACTGGAGCGCAGGAAGGTGACTGGTGATCTTATAGAGGTGTAAAAAATCATGAGAGGAATAGATCGGGTCGACGCACAGACTCTCTTGCCCAGAGTAGGGGAATTGAAAACCCAAGGGCATATGTTTAAGGTGAAATTTAATAGGAATCTGAGGGATAACTTTTTCACACAAAGTGTGGTGGGTTTATGGAACAAACTGCCAGAGAAGGTAATTGAGGCAGGAACTATTGCAATGTTTAAGAATCAACAGGTACATGGACAGGACATGATTACAAGGATGTGGGCCAACCGCAGACAAGTGGGACATGTAGATAGGACATGTTGGTCGGTGCTGGCAAGTAGGACTGAAGAGCATGTTTTCACACTGTATGACTCGATGACTCTCTATGACTCTATGAGAACAATTTGAGATAAAACTTTCTATTTTTGTCCTGGCATTGTGAATAGGAACCCTTCTTCTATTATTTACTCTTTAAATTGTCTGTACTCAGAAAAGCTCAAGGCATTCAGTGTGTGTATGTGTACCTGATAAAAAAATATATAAAGTTAGATATAGAGTACTGTAGAGTACCGGCATCCAATTTTGATCAGCGCACTTCAGGAAGGATGCAAAGCTCCCAGAAAGAGCACAGAAAATATTTACCGGAATGTTTCTATGGATGAAAGATTTTGGTTTTCAGGTTAGAGTACAGATCATGGGATTTTTCATCACAAGGGGAAGAGGGGATATAGATGTGAAATTATAGTGCGTAGATAGGTGGGATTTGAGAGGAAAAAACGCACACAGAAAGTAGAAAATATGAAAGTTTGAAAACAGAACTAGTGGAAAATCAATTAGTTATTTCAAACGGGAACTGGTTTATACTTGAAAAATAATTATTTGCAGAAATCTATGAGAGTGTGAGTATGACTGACAGACCTTGGGTGGACACAAAGGGCCAAATGGTCCCCTGTGTTGCAGGGTTTCAATGATTTTGTACCATCGATACATTCTAGATTTTGTTCCTCAGCCTTTGATGCATCTAGTATGTTCGTACAACATGGTAATCTTCAAGAGTTTCCTGGTCCACATGGATCATGTGTAGAAGACAGACACCAAATGTTGGGAAACTCAGCAAGTCAGGCAGTGTCTCTGGAGAAAAGGAATAGGTGACACTTTCAGTTGAGACCCTTCTTCAGTCTCGACCCGAAACGTCACCTATTATTTTTCTCCAGAGATGCTGCCTAACCCGCTGAGTTACTCTAGCATTATCTTTGGTGTAAACCAGCATCTGCAGTTCCTTCCTACCCCCTAGATCATGTGCAGAGTCCGCTTCCTTGGGTTCACTCAACTAGATGGATAATTTTCAACACCTAACCTTCTGTTGATTCATCCACAGGTAAGTGGAATGCGTTGTGCACTTATTGACTATGAAGAGATAGTAAATCACTGCTAGGGAAAGCTGTTGAAAAAGGCATTGCAGACATCATTGACGTGCAAAATGCTAGAGAGAAATGTACAGCAGAAAGTGCCTTGAAGCATGTACTTGTCTCAAGATACCTATGAATGACTGTGTTCTAAATGGAAAGCTGAATAAAGCACACTTCTTGTTATTAGATTAGCTGCAGGAAAGAACCACAGATAGACTTCATGAGAAAACACTGAAGGCTAGTGAGTCATCAAAAGAAAATTCGCATTTAATATTAAACTTGGGACAACTGGCTGGATGTTGAAAGGTCATTTTGTAATCCATTTGTCAGGTCTGTACAAGGAAATTGCAACCGGTTTCATAAAGGAGTTTTCTGTCATGAAAGAAAGGTTGAGAAAAAATAAAATTCTAAACCATCTGGTGGAAGAATAAGTTTGCAAAAATGCAAAGGTTTGATCACAAGATGTCTATTCAGTGTGCCGAATTTGCTGGGTTAAAATACAAGTACATACAAGTTGCTGCATTACAACAGGCACTAAAACGGATACAATTAGATTTCTGGTAATTGATTGTTGCGTCATTATTAGAAATAGAAATGCAATGACACCCAGGTCATATAGGTAGTGTATTAATGATTTAATCATGCAACAGCATCAACATTATAACGAATGTAGAAATAACTATATATCTTTCTACACATTCTTATCTTTCTGTAAAACATGATACAGGTGCACAACCTTTTATCCGACGATCCAAATAACGAAAACCTCCGAATAGCGACATTTTTTTCGGTCCTTGAAGAAAGGTCCTTGAAAACGTTCACCGAGGGCGGCCCGTAGAGGTGACAGCGGAACCTCCGGTCGGTCCTCGAAAAAAGGGGAACTAAATCTCCATTCATAAAAGAGAAGGTGAGGGTATATTGCGCGGGAGGGTTAATAATTGACAATCTGCTGCTACCTGCCCGCTGAGTTAAAAAGTACCCACGGTAGACTCACGATACACAGTGTATCGTGAGTCTTGCGTGGGAACTTTTTTAAATCAGCGTGCAGGCAGCAGCAGATTGTCGCTCCCTTCAGTTTCACCCCACCTACACCCCTCTGCTTCCCGGCCATGTGTGTGTGACCCCATTCCTCCCCTCTCCAGCTCCCCGCTCATTGCACCGGCGTGGGGGCTTTGCACCGTCTTTACGTCGGCGATGGCAGCCAGCAGGTCAGTGCAGTCACCGGAGACGTCAGGACCAATTGGACATCGACCACTAGGCCCACCGCAAGCACGGAGATCCCAGAGACCCACAGCCAACAGCAGCCCAGCCCAGCCCCGCTCCAACTACAGGGGAACATGGGTTGCGGATGACGGGGCGCAGCTCGGGGCGTCGTAGGGGCCCATCGGGGAGCGGGTTCCTGTTGGTCCTGACGTCTCCGGCCACCTGCTATCCTCCGGGAACTGTACCGCCCTTGCAGGAGAGTGGGGTTGTTTGCAGTTGCAGAGGGAGGGGGCAAGGGCGGTACAGTTCCCAGTCTCAGCTCCAGTCCAGGGGGGAGGCCGGAGACGTCAGGACCAACGGGACAGCGGCCCCCAGGCCCACTGCAAGGACGGAGATCCCAGAGACCCACAGCCAGCAGCAACTCCAGCCCAGCCCCGCTCCAACTCCAGGGGAACACGTAGGGGCAGAAGCTGATGGTGTGCAAGGTACGAATTGTTCTTGGGGTGGCGCAGCTCGGGCTGTGGGCAAACTGCCACTTGTCGCCGTAGCGGCCCATCGGGGAGAGGATTCCTCTGGAGTTGGAGGGGGAGGGGGGTATTGTGCTGTTTGATCGCCCCCTGCTATCCCAGGGACAGGGAGACACAGCGGCTTTTTAGACTGGTGGGCAATCACTTCCAAAGTTTTGCCCACACAGTCAGTACACCTCTCCTACACTGCATTTCATACAAACAATTATTCTGCAAGAAAAAACTACATTGAAGACTCAAACTCGCGACCGAGTAACTGCCGGGATCAAGGCGCAAACTCGCGACCTTGCGGATATGAGCCGAACACTCTACCACTGAGCCAGCCATTAAAATCTACGCTAAAAAATTTCCATTCCGAAGACCGACAAATTCTGAATTACGAAAAGTGTCTGGTCCCAAGGCTGTCGGATAAAAGGTTGTGCACCTGTATGACTATTTGCCAATGATGTACAGGCAAGGGAACTCTTTTTGGCCTGTCCCACTCAGGCAACTTTTTAGGCAACTGCAGGAGACTATGCAGTCGTCACATGGTCGCCACATGTTCGCGGGTGGTTGCTGGGGAGTCACCTTGATGGTCGTGAGGAGTTCCCGCATTCTGGGAACTAGTCGCGGCCTCATAGTGGTTGCCGTGAAATTTTCAAGGTGTTTAAAACTTAGCAGCGACTGGAATGAAGCCGCCATGGCTAGTAGTGAGAATTCTCGAGCCATAGGTGGGTCGCCAGGATGTCCTAATCGGTTGCCAGGAGGTCATAGGTTGTAGCCAGTGCTGACCGGTGAATTTCATTGGTTCATTGGGAAAAATAAGGTAAGCAGTCGTTTTCAAAACCAAGGATAACCGACCGGTAAAGTTAAATGTCCGCCGAGCTTCACAGCCGTGTATCTCTGGCTTCTTAAAAGTTGTCTCCAACCCTTCTACCGCCCAAGTGGGACAGGCCCAATACTAAGTAAAAGATACAAAATGCTGGAGTAGGAAGCATCTCTGTAGAAAAAGAATGGGTGACGTTTCAGGTTGCAACTCTTCTCCATAAAGAAGAAGAAAGTCTGAAGTAGGGTTCTGACCCAAATCTTCATCCATTCCTTGGAGATGCAGCCTGACCCGCTGAGTTACTTCAGCATTTTGTGTCTATCTTCAGTATAAACCAGCATCTGCAGTTCCTTCCTACATACAGTATTTTGCCTCAATTTCAAGAGGATTTCCCAGCTTCAATTACCTTGGCAGAAGCTGATCCAGCCTCATCAGCAAGACCATGTGCCAAACCCCACAAAAATATCCTCAAGAGAACCTTCTCAGCCATTAAAAACAAATCCCCTGATTTAATAGAAGGTACACAAAAAAGCTGGAGAAACTCGGCGGGTGCAGCAGCATCTATGGAGCGAAGGAAAAAGGCAACGTTTTGGGCCGAAACCTTTCTTCAGTCTGAAGAACAGTTTTGGCCCGAAACGTTGCCCTTTTCCTTCGCTCCATAGATGCCGCTGCACCCGCTGAGTTTCTCCAGCTTTTTTGTGTACCTTCGGTTTTCCAGCATCTGCAGTTCCTTCTTAAACACCTCTGATTTAATAGGTTGTCAAGGCACAAATTACCAGATGTTCTAACAATACAACAATCCACAAAGTTCAACACAAAACTCGGTTAACTCAGCGGGTCAGGCAGCATCTCTGGAGGACATGGATAGGTAAGGTTTTGCGTTGGGACCCTTCTTCAGATTCTTGAGTCTGTATCCATGTTCTCCAGAGATGCTTCCTGACCCACTGAGTTACTCGAGCATTTTGTATCGAACTTTGCTAAACCAGCATCTGCAGTTCCTTGTTACTACAAATCCACAAAGTTCCACAGGGCTGACAAGATTTCTTAGGAAGATTAGGGTATTGTAATCTTGTTATATGCCCTCAGATAAAAAGTTTGTCCTGCAACATTTTTTGGTAAACTACAACTCTAGAGGACAATGCGATCTTTAATTTATTTTTAGGCTCTATTATAATTTTGTTCACACCTGATTTCAAACCATGCTTTTTGATAGCTTTGTAATCATGTTAATTTGAGAAGCCTTGGGCACTTTGGGAATAATTATTAAGTACTATCATGATGTATGCTATTTCCCTTGAGGTGTTGAGCTACAAACAAAATTAATGCAAACTTATAAATGTAACAGAAAGAGACACAGCAAATTAACCTTGCGTGGTAGTTATGCACAATTACAGGCCTGTGGCGTAAATGTTTTGCTATATTCAGATGACTGCGCTGTACCTAATCAATACAATAGTATATCAACAGTGGCTAAACAAATTAAAGTTTTGCCAGCCTATTTGATCTGGGAGTTTTGTTTGATGCTTTGAAATGGACATATGCTTTGTTGTATTACAAATCACACACAATGGAGGGGGAGATGCAGTGAGAAATGGGTAAAGCAGAAGACAGTTTTACATGTACAAACAAGACAAACTAATTTCACACACTTTTATTCCATATTTCTGCCAAAACACAAAATACTTTAACGAAGGAGCTCGCTGTCTCTGGAGAGACCGTCGGGAGCTTCAAAAGCTGCACGATGTTCGCGACTAGACCTGACCCGAGGTAGATCGTATGGAGCGGGGGAGTTGAGTACTTCCCCCCCCCCCCTTCTAATAAAATAAACAAAAACAAAAAAAAAAAAAACAGTGGCTAAACAATTTAAAGTTTCGCCAGCCTATTTGATCTGGCATGCAGGAGCTTGATCACCCCGGTGAGGAGGCCCGTCGCTGGCTATGGGAGTATGATCATCCCGTCAACGGAAGGCTAGAGGCCCCTGACCACTAGGGAAGGGAAGAGATTGAACTTTTTCTTCGCCTTCCAACACAGTGAGGAATGTGGAAGAGTCACTGTGGTGGATGTTTATGTTAAAATGTATTTTGTGTGTCTTGTTGCTTTTCATTTGTATGACTGTATGGCAAATCAAATTCCTCATGTTACAAAACATACTTGGCTAATAACGTATGATTATGATTATGATAATAATTACTTACGCTAAAACACCAGGACAAGTGTTCAATCATGAAAACCAAGCTCAATGCCAAAGTAGTATCTAATTATCTATACATACTTATGCTATTGGACAATAACTAACCATATTCAGTAATAAACTATCTACATGGTAATAAACATTAAATGTTTAACCAAGGAGACATGAGAATGCCACATGAGAATCAAAAATGCCTTTACACGGTTAAACTGTGGGACAACAAAATCTAGTCAGTATATCATTGGGGTTATCAAGTAGGTTCCTCCATTCACTGCATTGAGTTAGGTCCACAACACCTCAGGTAGGCTCAACAGTTAGTTCTGGCGTCCCAGAACCACCCCCCTCAACACCTGCTCTCACCACCTACACTATCCATACATATGGCAGCATTACACCAACTTGCTGTGAAAGAGACAGTTAGATTTCTGAAAACTGATTGCTGCATCCTTATTAGAAACAGAAATGCAATGACACCCAGGGGATATAGGTAGTGCATAGATGATTTAATCACGTAACAGCTCCAATATTTTTTAAAAATGTAGAAAACACCCACATATCTTTCCACACCTTTCTGTGAAAAATGATATGACCATTGTATATCCATTTGGCAATGATGTACAGGCAAAGAAACTCCTACCAGCTAAACATGGACTTAATTTTAAACGGATTTTCCAGCTTCAATTTCCTTGATAGAGCTTGTTCCAACCCCATTAGCAAAGCCCTACGCATGTCAATGAATTAAATGTGTAAATCCAAACCCTGCAAAACAAATCCTCGAGAACCTTTCCCTCATTAATTAGTTACACATATCAGGAAAGCAAGGTGTAGCAGCCATCAATTCTTGAAACAAATAAAAAAAATCTGGCAATTTTATTGAACCATTGAACAGATTATAAAACTACACATTCTATATTAATAAGACAATGAAGCTGCAAAATGATGTTGCATGGAAGAAACACGATGACTGGTTTTCTGGTCTTTTTTTTAGTTTTAGCGCTACTACATGGAAAGAGGCCCTTCAGCCCACCAAGTCCGCACTGCCCGCGATTACCCAAATACTAGCACTATGCAACACACTATGGACAATTTACAGATGTCAATTAACATAATTGGACATTTCGTCTTTGGAGTGCGGGAGGAAACCGGAGCACCTAGAGAAAATTCACGCGGTCATCGGGAGAACATACAAACTCCATACTGATAGCACCATAGTCAGGATTGAACCTTGGTCCCTGGCGTTGTAAGGCAGCAGCTCTACTGCTGTGCCACCAGGCAGTCCTATGGTGTGGATCATGTAGTTAAACTGGGTGAAACATTTGGCCCACTTATGTCCATGCCAACTATCAAGCACACATTTACACTAATTCCACTATTTTAATTCTTGTTATTACTCCCCTCGGGTTCAACCACTCACCTACACATTTGAGCAATTAACCTTTCAATTGGAAAGTGTTTGCAATGTGGGAGGGAACTGGAGCACCCTGAGAAAACTCACAATCAATGTGCAAACTGCACACTTCATGGGTCAGGGTTGAATCCATATCACTGGAGCATTGATGCAGCAACTCTATCAACTCTGTCACTGTCTGACCTAATTTTAACTTGAAGCCACGGTATGATCAATATCTGCAACAAAGAATAATTTACAATGCAAAGGCAGGAATAGAATAGCTAAAGACATACTCAATGGCAGGAGTTCAGCCCTGAGGCTAGTATTAAAATGAAAGACATAGAAATGATGGATTTGTGATTGGACAACTTTGTTTATCAAATATCAAATCATGAATGTTCACTTTTGAGAAGATAAGAGATCTTCAAACAATGTCACGGTTGGAAAAAAAAGTAACTACGTTCAAATAAAATTTAAAAGAAGCAAATTTCTTCTTTGCCTTAAAACAATTGTGCATGCACGTTAGAACATATAAACAAACACTGCAGAAGTCAAATGGATTGTAATTCAGGCTAAACATTTCAGACCAAACATGGAATAGGCAGGGTTGCCAACATTGGGTGAGAGTTGGGAGTAAGAAATTGCGAGAGACCAAGCCCGAGGGGAGGGGTACGGAACATTTGTATTTTTCAGCTTGATATTGTGCAATATGGTGCATACTGTAGCGAGTCTTTTAACTTACACTTGAATGCAATATATATGCTTTAAATTGGATTGGAGCGTTTTTGAAAAGGGGGAGGCTGTGCGATCATTGATCACTGGCCTCGGGGGTACCCGGTGAGGGAGTGGAGCAACCGAGTGGGGAGGGGGTGTGGAAGAAGGGTGTCCCCCCTCCCAGGGTAGGAACTTATTGAAATTTGATGTATTAAAATCATGTTTTACTTCGGAGCCACGTGAGTGACTACGTGAAGAACCCCGCCAGGACACATGCGTGCCATATCGATACACGCATTGCAACGAGTCACAGCGGGGGGAATGACGTTCCCCTTAGCGGCAGAATTTGAAAGCCGGGAACAGCAGGTAAGGACACTCTGCGTTCTTTCCACTTACTTCACAGGTGGAGGCATGGACAGATCCACGATAAATAAGAAGGCTGCGAAAAAACTGGCGGGGGAGAACCGCAGAGTTGCGGGCAGCCAGCAGCAGCAGCCAACGGCACGCCAATCTCCCGTAACGGGAACAGCTGTGCCTGACTTCGCTTCCGCACCGGCCACGGCCGGGCGGTAAAGCGAAGCAAAAAACTTACAGAGTCGTTGACTCCGATGAATCCGACTTTGAACAGCCGCGAGCAGCCAGTGCCCGTGAGCATTCGGGCCTGTTGGAGCGGCTTCAGGAGCAGCCGCGAGCGGCCAGTGCCCGTGAGCATTGGTGTCGGTTGGAGCGGCTTGAGGAGCTGGAGCAGCCGTGAGCGGCCAATGTCCGAGAGCATTGGAGCCGGTTGGAGCAGCTGTTGGAGCAAATACTCCAAAGTGGCAGGCTCCAGGAGATGGAGACTAGTCACAGTGGGCAGCTAGTAAGTCCTACAGCAGTACCTCTTGTAGAGCTGCACAGTGTTTCTCCCTCATCAGAGGGGAGTACGGGGGGTCAATTCTGGGCTGACCCTGAAGAGGGGTGTGCAGAACATACTCCTAGTGTGCATGGGGTGCAAGAAAACCTATTGGATATGGTGTCCCAGTTCATTCAACCCGACCAAACTGGCCAAAACCTGGAGCCTAAAATAGCTGCAAGTATCGACTACTTGTCATTCAACCAGCTATAAGGACAGGCATAATTGGACACCACAGCAAGACACTTACCACCAGGGAACTGCAAATCACTGAATGTTCCCAGTGTCAACCAGTGTATTTGGAAACATGTCGGAGCCTCAATCAGAGCCAGGGACTTGAAACTACAGAAAGTTCTGAAAGTCCTAACAGCGGGAATTATGGCTTTCACCCTCACAATAAACGAAAAAGACATGACACAAGATCAGCAGGATGCACTGGCTTTATTTTGCAACTCCCAAATACGAGTTAAATAGTATTAGGAAGAGTGCCATCCAACCGGATTTAGACCCCAAATTTGCAGGCCTGTGCAAACCTGGAACCTCCAAACCACCAATATTACTATTTGGAGGTGACTTATCCAAACAGGTAAAATAACTTAACGAAGAGGCTAATACCCTGGGGCTCATTAAAGCAACATCTAAAAACTACTTTGGCCAGAAACAGCACCCCTAAGCACCCACCAGTCGGACAAGACAAACTGGTGAAAGCTCGAAGGCCAGGTACACTCAACATCAGTCTTTTTAAGGCCTTGGCCCAACTTCCTGGGAAATGCGCTAACCCTCAACACCGACCCAACTACAGATCCAGACACCAGCGCCTCAACGTCCACGGAGGATGCCGAAAAAAGTAACAAACCTACCACTAGTAACCATGGAGGTAGGTGGGTCTGGTTCCTTACGAATTAAAGGGAGCATGGAGGTTGGTGGGAGATTACAATTCTATCTGGATGCATGGAATAAGTTAACTACCGACACTTACATTTTAAGCAGTATAGGGTTATACCATAGAATTTATACAAAAACATAACCCTCTAGTTCAGCATGTACCGAACCAAATGTTCGTGCTTACATGCAAAGAAAAATCAAAAGCACACGCTGAACTACAGCGGCTTTATAAAAAAGGAGTAATTGAGAAAACCCAACACGAATCACAGGAATTCGTGTCCAAAATCTTTATCATAAACAAGAATGATGGTGGTTGCCGCATCATCATAGATTTGACTAATTTGAATACGTTCGTACAATATATTCATTTCAAGATGGAAACCTTTGTTACTGCCAAGCAATTGATTTCCAAAGGTTACTACATGGCAAGCATCGATTTAAAAGATGCTTACTACACAGTACCCATAAGTGGTGACCACAGATGTTATTTAACACAATGGATTATCTGGGGCTCACCATTAACTCAGTTCACATGTCAGTGACTATGCCGAAAGAAAAGGTTACAGCCTTAATGGAGGCTTGCAGCAAGATCATTGACATCACTAAACCATCCATCAGACTGGTAGCAAGAATAATTGGCAAAATAGTGGCTGCGTTTCCAGCCACACAATTCGGACCTTTACATTATCGAAATTTACAGAGGGCTAAAGTACGAGCACTCAAAAATTTATGGTGGTCATTTTGACAGACCAATGAAGCTACCAACAGAGGCCATAATGCAACTAAAATGGTGGAAAGATAACATTAGGCATTGTTCCAATCCAATCATTATCAGCAACCCGTCTATGGTACTACAAACTGATGCCAGTGCACTTGGTTGGGGTGCTACCAATTCCATCACTAGCTGTGGGGGAGATGGAATGCACAGGAGGCATCATTATTACAAACACTGGGCATAAACTAACTGGAAATGTTAAGTGCATCCCATGGCCTTAAGTCGTATTGTTCTGGGTTATATCACCAGCATGTTAGACTACAAATTGACAACACCACCATGGTAGCATATATCAACCATATGGGTGGAAACAAATCGACATCATGTGACAATCTGGCCAACACAATTTGGCAATAGTGTATCCAGAGAGATATTTGGATATTAGCTACCTACTTACCAGGTAAACTAAATTTAGTGGCAGACAACAGGTCACGCAAATTCAATGAAAACAATGAATGGATGTTGGATAAAAATGTATTTGCTGAAATTACAGCACGGTATGGAACACCAGATATCGACCTATTCGCATCCAGGCTCAATCACCAGTTATCGAATTATGTTTCATGGGAACCAGACCCTGGGGATGCATTTTCGCTGCATTGGGGGAAATTGTTTATTTATGCATTCCTTCCTTTCTGCCTCATCAGTCAGGTATTATGGAAAATACAGCAAGACTCTGCATCTAGTATTTTGATAGTACCAGATTGGCCTACTCAACCATGGTTCCCGGTGATACTCGACATGGTATTAGAACCATGCATCACCATCCATCATAGACCTAATTTACTGGTTCATCCCGCAACAAGGGAAAGTTACCCATGTCATAATTATATAAACCTATTAATTTGTAGAGTTTGAAAGCACCTCTACTACACCTGGGACTGACGGACCGAACAGTGGATATTATTTCAGCGGCCCACAGACAGTCCACCAAAAAACAGTACTTGGTGTACATCAAGAAATGGGAAATGTACTGTCACAACAATAACATCACCCACAGATCTATGAACATCCCGTCTGTTCTGGAATTCTTGGCAAGCCTCCATTACGATGAGGGGCTCAGTTATAGTGCCATCAACTGCACCAGAAGTGCTCTGTCAACATACCTGTGGCAAGGAACAGAGCGGCATTCTGTTGGGATACACCCCCTGGTAACTAAACTCATGAGGGGCATTTTTAATGTTAATCCCCCAAGAACCAGGTACTCCCAAATATGGGATGTGAGCATTGTACTGACCATGTTAATAAACTGGTCTCCAGCTACAGCTCTGTCCCTACAGAAACTGACTATGAAAACAGTAATGCTGATGGCCTTGATCATGGCACAAAGGGTCCAGTCGCTACATAAACTAAGGCTGGACAACATGACTATATCATCTGAAAATTTAACTTTTCACATCAATGAATTAGTCAAACAGAACAGGCAGGGTCAGCAGGCCTAAAAACAGAATTCAGGGCCTACCCGACAGATGATCGTCTCTGTATTGTAACACACTTACTATTATATATGGAGTATACTAAGATCATCAGAGGCAAAGGAATGTCACTTTTAATCAGCTACAAACAGCCACACAAAAAAGTGACAGTCCAGACCATCTCGAGATGGCTAAAACAGGTCCTAATAAAGGCTGGAGTAGACACTAGCATTTTTAAAATCTCACTCCACCAGGGCTGCAGCTACATCGGCAGCTATGAAGTTGGATGTTCCTCAAGACAGCAGGATGGTCAACGGAGAAAACTTTCCAAAGATTTTATAACAAACCAGTCATTGAACCTGGAACATTTGCAGAAACAATTTTAAGTTCTGTAATATAATTTTACCCCATAAATAGGGGCTATAATTTGGTGTTAATAAATTTATCGTTGGTTTTTCAATATCGTATTGATGTCTAATGATGTTAACACTATTCTCCCCATAATCAAGGCAGATGTGATGCATGGACTCGTTTCCACAGCATGAAATCACAGAGCTTTAAAATCTTCACATAGTCACTCACGTGACTCCGAAGTAAAATGGTAAGATAAAACGAGAACTTAATAGTTTGAAGTTTGATCGTTATTTTATGAGGAGTAACGTTGAGGGAATACGTGCCCCCCACTCCCACCCTTGATCATATACTCAACTGGTATCTGTTCTCTAATCTTACTATGTTTAGTCATTACAGTTATCTGTGATTTCACACCGCTGCTTTGAAGAATGACACGCATGCGTCCTGGTGGGGTTCTTCACGTATTCCCTCAACATTACTCCTCATAAAATAACGATAAAACTTCAAACTGATAAGTTTTCGTTTAATCTTACTATTTTAGTGCACTGTAGAAGTATGATTTCAATGTTTTTTGTATGAAGTATTTTTAAGAGGTAACTTTTTAAGGGGTAACTTTATCCACACAAAGGGTGATGGGTGTATGGAACAAGCTGCCAGAGGAGGTAGTTGAGGCAGGGACCATCCCAACATTTAAGAAAAAGTTAGACTGATACATGGATAGGACAGGTTTGGAGGTATGGACCAAAAGCAGGTGGCGTAGCTGGGACATGTTGGTGGGTGTGGGCAAGTTGCACCGAAGGGCCTGTTTTCACACTATATCACACTATGACTACATTATACCTCCACCATGTATGAATGCTTCAAAATCAAGTGATCGCGTTTTATTGCCATATACTCAAGCATAGAAACATAGAAAATAGGTGCAGGAATAGCCCATTGGCACTTTGAGCCCGCACTGCCATTCAATATGATCATGGCTATTCATCTAAAATCAGTACCTCTTTCCTGTTTTTCCCCCATATCCCTTGATGCAGTATAATGTGGATAATTGTGAGGTTATCCATTTTGGTGGCAAAAACAGGAAAGCAGACTATTATCTGAATGGTGGCCGACTGAGAAAAGGGGAGATGCAGCGAAACCTGGGTGCCATGGTACACCAGTCGTTGAAAGTAGGCATGCAGGTGCAGCAGGCAGTGAAGAAAGCGAATGGTATGTTAGCTTTCATAGCAAAAGGATTTGAGTATAGGAGCAGGGAGGTTCTACTGCAGTTGTACAGGGTCTTGGTGAGACCACACCTAGGGTATTGCGTACAGTTTTGGTCTCCAAATCTGAGGAAGGACATTATTGCCATAGAGGGAATGCAGAGAAGGTTCACCAGACTGATTCCTGGGATGTCAGGACTGTCTTATGAAGAAAGACTGGATAGACTTGGTTTATACTCTCTAGAATTTAGGAGATTGAGAGGGGATCTTATAGAAACTTACAAAATTCTTAAGGGGTTGGACAGGCTAGGTGCAGGAAGATTGTTCCCGATGTTGGGGAAGTCCAGGACAAGGGGTCACAGCTTAAGGATAAGGGGGAAATCCTTTAAAACCAAGATGAGAAGAACTTTTTTCACACAGAGAGTGGTGAGTCTCTGGAACTCTCTGCCACAGAGGGCAGTTGAGGCCAGTTCATTGGCTATATTTAAGAGGGAGTTAGATGTGGCCCTTGTGGCTAAGGGGATCAGGGGGTATGGAGGGAAGGCAGGTACGGGATACTGAGTTGGATGATCAGCCATGATCATATTGAATGGCGGTGCAGGCTCGAAGGGCCGAATGGCCTACTCCTGCACCTAATTGCTATGTCGTTAGCCCCAAGAACTAAATCTTGAAAACATCCAGTGAATTGGCCTGCACTGCCTTCTGTGGCAGAGAATTCCACATTCACAACTCTCTACGTGAAGAAAGTTTGTTCTCATCTCAGTCCTAACTGGCCCCCCCTTTATTCTTAAACTGTGACCCCTGGTTCTGAACGCCCCCAACATCGGGAACATTTTTCCTGCAGTTAAAGTAAGTGAAAATCTAGCAGGCAAGCAGGATGCTTTCACCAACCACCCCCATTTGAAGTCCACTATCTTCCACCGTATCTACCCAGTGCTTGGTACTTACTTTCAGCAGCCACTGGTTGTCCTCCAGGATGCACCGAGCCGCAGCCTGATCCATGCTGGTCACCTGGGCGAATTCGGCACAGAGACTCTCACGGCAGCGGCGCAACACTTCGACGCCTCCGACGGCCTGGGACTCTTGCACTGACCCGGGACCCGTCCCCTCTCTCCTCTCTCCCTCTCTCTCCCTTCTCTTTCCCCTAACTCTCTCTCTCCCCTCTCTTCCCCCTAACTCTCTCTCTCTCCTCCCCCTCTCTCTCTCTTCCTCTCTTTCTCTTCTCTCTCCCCCTCTTCTCTCTCTCTCTCTCTCTCTTCCCCCTCTCTCTCTCTCTTCCCCTCTCTCTCTCTCTCCCCCTCTCTCTCTCTCTCTCTCTCTCTCTCTCTCCCTCTCTTCCCCTCTCTCTCTCTCTCTCTCTCTCTCTCTCTCTCTCTCTCTCTCTCTCTCTTCCCCCTCTCTCTCTTCTTCTCACTCTCTCTCTATCTCTCTCTCTGTCACGCCCACTCTCTCTACCTGTCTCTCTCTCCCTCTCTCCCTCCCTCTCTCTCTCCCTCTCTACACACTCTCCACTCTCTCTCTCTCTCCTTTCACTCTCTCTCTTCCCCCCCTCTCTCTCTCTCACTCCTCTCTCTCCCCCATTTCTCCCTCCCACCTCACTCTCCCCCCTGCTCTCTCTTCCTTTTCTCTTTCTCCTCTGTCAATCTCCTCATTCTATTCCCCCCTCTCTCCTTCTCTCTTTTACCACCCCTCTCTCTTCCCCCTCTCTCTCCTACCCTCTCCTCCCTCTACCCCTCTCTCTCTTCCATGTCTTTCTCCCCTCTCACCCCTCTCTCTCTCTCCCCCCCTCTCCCCCCCCCCCCCCCCCTCTCTCCCCCCCCCCCTCTCTCTCCCCCCCCACTATCTCCCTGTCTCCTTCTCCTCTCTCTCTCTCCACCTCCCTTTGATAGTCTGTCCCTTCGGCACAAAGACTCTCACGGCAGCGGCACAACGCTTCCGACGCTTCCGACAGACCGGGACTTGCACTGCTCCGTGGCCCGAGCTGCAGCGAGCGATTCGTCAGCGCCGCAAACACTCACCAGCGCCGCAAGTACTCGCCAGCCCCGGTTCCCTGCATCTGTTCCGGCTGCTGGTTCTGCTCCCATCCCTCCCGCAGCCCCGGCTCCCCAACACCCGCGGACCATGCAGTTTATCTGAGTTTTGAAATTTTCGTTGATCACAAAATTTCTCCCCACTGAGCGTGAGAAATTTCTGATCAGCGTGAGGGCGTGAGAGTTTGCTTGAGGGCGTGAGTCTCACGCTCAAACCGTGAGAGTTGGCAGCCCTGAATAGGTTATCTGAAATTAATAGACCACAAAATAAATGGAGGTACCAAATGGATTTAAATGCCTCAAAACAGAGGCAGGAACAGGCCATTAGCCCTTGTTCCCGCTCCACTATTTAATTCGATCATGCCCGAACTTTTAACTAGGTGCCAAATTACAGTATTTACTCCATATCCCACAAGTCCCTTGATACATTGATACAGCACTCAGTTCTATCCTTTTTATTTTGCAGTAATTTTTCTGTCGATCAACGTTCCCAACTGTACTATGCTGTCAGCAAACTTTGGATGTGTGTATTTCTATTTCACCATCTAAATCATTTGTACAATATGGCAAAGATTCTTGCATCAATGCAGATCCTTGCAGGATATCCCTGCCAATTTTAGCAGCTTCCAGTTCTTCCACCCTCTGCGTCCTCTTAATCATATCAATAAGTTGATATCCATTTCACAAGCTTCAACTTTAGATTACAGAACCACAGAAATGTAATCACCAAATAATTTTCAGTGGTCCGTGAAAATAACATCTATGGATAGGCAGGAGCTCATTATCTCAGTTTAGTATCTCAAAACATGCAGTCCACTTCATTAGGCAACAACTGTGCTTTAAAAATCCTTACTGGCTCCGACTGAACCACAAACATTTTACAAACAAAGTCTTCAACCACTCTAAGTATAATAATGGGCGGCACAGTGGCAGAGCAGTAGAGCTGCTGCCTTACAGCGCCAGAGATCCAGGTTCAATCCTGACTATGGGTGATGACTGTGCAGAGTTTGGATGTTCTCACTGTGACCGTATGGGTTTTCCCTAGGTGCTCCGGTTAATTAAAATAGGTAAAAATTGTATTTTGTCCCTAGTTTGTTGGATAATGCTAGTGTGCGGGCTAATCGCTGGTGGGAGTGGACTCGTTGGGCCGAAGGGCCTGTTCCCATGCTGTGTCTCTAAAGTCGAAAGTCAAAAAATAAAATAAATCGAGAGGTGTTTGTCAACCTCAATATTAAATGAAACAAAGAAGTAGGTTATTAAATTTCTACAACGCGTACAAGACTCTTTTTTGACCCAATATGCAGAGACCCAGCAAGGAATCATTTATTATTGGAACTAGTACATGTGAATGAAAAAGACTGGAGAATATAAGAAATCATACAATATCTAATTATGCTTTAAAATATTAAATAAAATAAGGCATATGTGGGACAATGTTCATTTATCAGAGATAAGTTAATTTTTTTAGTTACTGGACCAAGTTTTAAGAGGGAGGGGGGAGAGAGGGAGGGGGGGTAGAGAGGGAGGGGAGGGGGTAGGGCGAAGGGGGGGGAGGGGGGGGAGGGAGGGAGAAGGAGGGGGAGGGGGTAGGGAGGGAGAGGGAGGGGGGGTAGAGAGGGAGGGGGAGGGGTAGAGAGAGAGGGGGAGGGGAGGGAGGGGGGGGGGGGGGAGGGGGGGGGGGGGGGGGGGGGGGGGGGGGGGGGAGGGGGGGGAGAGGAGAGAGGGGGGGGAGGGGGGGAGGGGGGGGAGGGGGAGGGGGGAGGGGGTAGAGAGAGAGGGTAGAGGGAGAGGAAATCATCCTCATTTCCCTCATCCCCCTCCCCTCACTCCCATTCCCTGCCACAGCACCTACCCAAGCCGTAGGGTTGCGCCAGGGCCTGGAACTTGGTCTGGTTCTCGTACTCAGTCCGGCCCTGGCTGTAGACTTCAGCCGTCAGCTCGGCCGCCGTATGGTCTCCAGTCCAGGCCCCGACTTCATCTCCGGGCTCGTCCCTGACCCCGGCTCATCCTTGGTTCCATCGGCAGCTTTTTTTCGGCGCGGGTCACAGCTCCATCCCAAACCCCAGGCTCGGCTCTCAATCCAGCTCCAGGCTCTTCGCCAGCCCAAACCCATTCACCGGGCTCGACCTGCAGCAGCGGCCTCCCCACCAGGCACCGGGCCGCGGGCGGGCGTGGACCCGAGGAACCCGAGCGAGGACGCGGTTGGCGTGGACCAGAGGACCCGACTTGCAAGTGGATTGTGATGTCAGTCTGTTTATTTATTTTTTGTGGTTGGACTGCTTGAATCCCCATCCCATGTGGATTGTTCCGTTGTGCCTTGCGAATTGATTGTCGGAATTTTTTTTCTTCAAAATGAGAGCTTGGAAATCTTTAATATTTTGAAGTTGTTTTTAAAAGGTTTGTAACTTGTGAAATATAGGTTGAAATTCGATGGGAAGATATTTATCTGGTCCGCGGAAAAAATGTGAGTAGCATGTGTGAAAATGAGAAGGCTGTGGCCTAGCGTTTGGAAGAAGATAGAAATTAATAGAAAGCTGACACAACCCTGGCCCACACAGACATGGGAACAAAGGGGAGAGTTTTAGTATAAAGTAGATAGATAGGTGAGTAGAACAGGGAAGGTATTGTGGAGCCAGTATTGGTATTGGAAAAATAAATATGTAAAGAGTTGAACATGGAAAAATATTCCACAAATGTAACTAATTGAAATCTCCTGAGAGTTCATAAATGAATATATACATGGGAAAGATACATACATTAAATAGATGGACAACAGAGAAATCCATGATGTGAAAGTATGAAAGGGTTGGGAAAGGTAAAAGAAAACAATTATGAAGGCAAAGAGGAAGCATGAAAATAAAGTATTGACATTTTATTGAGACAACAACAAAAAATGTGGTTTGGCATGAAAATAAAACTGTGAAGGACAAAATCAAAGATAACAACAGGAATATGTCAGAAATATTAAATATTATTTCACATTTATGTGTGTGGAGATGCCACTGATGATCATTATACAGAATTATACAATTCACAATGCATTGTGCATTCGATACAGGCGGAAATAAGAATTTATCAACTCAACCCATCCAACTCATCATGTCCAAATTGTTGTTATCCCTGCATTTTGAAGAATGCAAAGGCATCGAAAGCTGAAAAGGGAGAGCTAAAATGTGACGACACACACTCAGCAAAATCTGAAGAAACTTAATGACATGCCTATGTTCAAGAAGGGAGATAGATCATGTCTGCAGAATTATTGCCCAGTTGGTTTAATGTTTATAAGTGGATATATGTTAGAATTCCTACCAAAGTGAATGAAAGAACATAGGAATAAGGAACAATCAGCATGGATTTCAAGAGTGATTTCTTGTTGGGCTGACATGGCATTTTTGAAGAGGCAGCTGAGAAAGCAGACAATGTAGTTGACGTAGGTTGTATAGATTTTCAAAGAGCCTTTGATAATGTTCTCCATGAATGGCCAAGGTTGTACATGACAGATTAAAGTCAGAGAATGCAGAGTCAGGGGACAAAGCTGTAGAAACATTGAAAGCAGGGGGTGGAAGTGCAGGGTATCTATTTGCAGTGGAAAGGCTGGCGACTGATGTTCACAAATAACAGTGCTGCAGCCTCTGCCGTTCACCACCTAGATTAATGGGTCAAACGTTGGGAATATACAGATGGTTTAAAACAATTGGAGAGGTGGTAGTGGTGGACACAATCAGTGCTGAGGAGGATTGTGATAAATCACAGCAGAACATTAATACATTTACAGAATGAACAAATAATTGGCTGTTGAGGTTCAACACATATTAATATGAGGTAGACCATTTTGGCAGGATGAATAAGGAGTCAGAACTTGGGAGGTGCAAAATGAGGTGGGATAAAGGGATATTGGAGAACAACTGCACAAGCTACTAAAAATTGCACTCCAGGTCAACAAGGCTGCAAATAAAGTAAACCAAACACTGAGGTTTATTTCTCGATTAATGGAGCTGAAGAGCGTTTACTCAAAAGATGCATTGAATCTTGATTAGAGCATACTTGGTCAGAGTGGCAGCGCTGCACTGGCAGCAGCGGCTCACCGGCAGTCCCGTTTGTTTGTGTTTTTTGTGTTGTTTTTTTCGTTTTGGTTAGTCTAGTTTTTGGTTCTTAGTTTGTGTTTTGGGGGGGGGGGGGGGGTTGTAACGGGGTTTGCGGTCTCTCCTTGCGGGGGAAATGCGACTTTTTGGTTGTATTCCCCTTCTCTGCCTCCGTCTGCGCTGAGGCCTAATGGAGCTGGCGACCTCGAGGCTCCAGAGGCAGAGCCCGTCAGGACTCGCCCTGAGCTCGCTCCCGTGAGGGCAGTCCGGCTCAGGGCTAGAACAGTGCTCCCATGAGAGGTTGTGACGCTCCCGTGAGGGCGGCCAGCCCGAGGGTGGAACGAGGCTCCCGTTGGAGCGGCCAAGCTCGGGGAGATGCGGCGCCCAAGTCGGGGCGGCCCGGCCCGGGGGAGGTTCGGCGCCCATGTTGGGGCAGCCCAGCCCGAGGCTGAAGACGGTACGGTACTCACGTGAGGGTGGCTGGGACGGTGTTCTGGCGGTGGTGGCCTGAGTCCGGGGTTCGGCCGTGGGCCAGCGGCTGCGTTTGCAGGACTGGTGGGCGGCAGCATCGACCACCACGGGCCGCGGTGTTTGAGCCGCGGGACTGATTTGTAACATCGCCCGGGGGGGTATCGCCTCAGCGCAGAGGAAGAAGAGGAGGGAAGAGACTGTAGACCTAAGACTTTTGCCTCCATCACAGTGAGGAGGTGTTGGGTGGACTCACTGTGGTGGATGTTAATGTGTGTTTATTGTTGTTTTTGTTGTTTTTATTGTATTATATGTATGACTGCTGAAATTTTGTTCAGACTTCGGTCTGAATGACAATAAAGGCTATCTATCTACTTTATGATGAGGTTAGGTCTATTATTATCGCATGTACCAAAGTACAGTGAAAAGCTTTGTTTTGCATGCTATTCAATCAGATCGGATATTCTAATCAAATCAAGTTAATCTTGGGTATAAAAGATAGAGCAAAGAAGAAGATACTGAGTGCAGAATATAGTTCTTAGCATTGTAACACATGGTTGGCATCACTTCCATGGACAAAGTCTAATGACCACTATGGGGTAGAGGCGAATCAGATAATACCCCAGCTTGTGTAAGGACTGCTCAGAAACCTGAGAACATAAGGGAAGAATCAATTCCTAAGCTTGGTGCTGCATGCTTTCAAGCTTCTGCCCGATGGGAGCAGGGAGAAGGCGGAATGACCAGAATGGGACAAGTCTTTGATAATGTTGACTGCTTTTCTGAGGCAGTGTGAAGTGCAGATGGAGTCAGTGGCGTGATGTGATGTGATGGGCTGGGCTACATCCAAAACTTTCTGCAATTTCTTGCGGTCTTGGGTGGAGCTCTTCCCAAACCAAGCGGTGATGCAACCTGCCTGTATGCTTTCTACGGTGCATCTGTAGAAGTTTGTAAAAGTCATTGCCTACTATTGCCTACTATTGCCTACTAGGCTACCACAGTTCTGGTCATTTTCTTACAGAAAGGATGCAAGCACAATGGAGAGAGCACATAACAGATTTACAAGGAAGATATCAACATTGTGAGGCATATATAGGAAGGAAGAGACAAAAGGTCTTTATTCACGAGAAAATAATGCTAAAAGGTGGCCAAGTGATTGTCATTAATATGATGAAATGTTTTTATAGAATGAAAAAGTCGAAGAATATTTCCGTTGCATTGAAAGAACATATCTAGAGGCTATCAATGTAAGTTACCATCAAGAATCCAATAGAAACTGAGGAGAAACCATAGCCAAAGAATGTTGGCAATGTGGTGCCCTCTGCAACAGAGAGATTGATGTGAATCATGGTGATGCTTTCAAATGAAGACTGAATAAGCAAATCAGGAAGAAGAGAAGATTAAGAGTTCTAAATAAGGAAATATAAAAGAAGGGTTTGTCAAAACATAAATTTCAATGTGTACTGGTTGGGACTTGTTTGTGCATGATGTATCTATGTAAAATATTAGCAATTCTTGCTGCAATAGTTTAGATCAGAAAAATGTCAAGTTCAAGTGAGTTTATTGTCATGTGTCCCTGATAGGACAATGAAATTCTTGATTTGCTTCAGCACAACACAACATAGTAGGCATTGACTACAAAACAGATCAGTGTGTCCATCTAACATTATATAAATATATACACACATGAATAAATAAACTGATGAAGTGCAAATAACAGATAATGGGCTATTAATGTTCAGAGTTTTGTCCGAGCCAAGTTTAATAGCCTGATGACTGTGGAGAAGTAGCTATTCCGGAACCTTGTCGTTGCAGTCTTCAGGCTCCTGTACCTTCTACCTGAAGGTAGCAGGGAGATGAGTGTGTGGCCAGGATGGTGTGGGTCCTTGATGATACTGCCAGCCTTTTTGAGGCAGCGACTGCAATAGATCCCCTCGTTGGAAGGGAGGTCAGAGCCGATGATGGACTGGGTAGTGTTTACAACTTTTTGTAGTCTTTTCCTCTCCAGGGCGCTCGTTGCAGATCCAAGCCACGATGCAACCGGTCAACATGCTCTCTACTGTGCACCTGTAGAAGTTAGAGAGAGTCTTCTTTGACAAACCGACTTTCCATAATCTTCTCAGGAAGTAGAGGCGCTGATGTGCTTACAGCATAGAAACAGATCCTTCTGCCCAGCCAGTCCCTGCCAACATTGAATACCCATTCATGCCAGGTCTATGTTATCCCACATTCTCATCCACGCCCTACACACAAGAGGCAATTTGCAGAGGCCAATTAACCCACAAACCCGCACGTCTTTAGGATCTGGGAGGAAAGGGGAGCACGGGAGGCTGTCAATTCAATTTCCATGCAGGCAGCAACCAAGTTCAGGATTGAACCTGGGTCTCTGGTGCTGTGGGGTAGCTGCTCCACCAGACCTGGAAGATCTTCTGAACATTTCAAAAATCTTGAGCATTAGGGTAGCTGCGCCAATCAACTAGTCATCCAAGTTTTTTTTCCACAGCAATAGAGAAATTCGATTGACCTGAATTATTAATTTCACCTAAATTTTATAAAAATTGGTGTTCCTGATTCTCACATTTTATAATTTTCAAGCCTATTCATAAAGGCAACATGATGTAGGCATTTATCATGCAAGTACCACTGTAGTAACCGGAAAGTCTTGTTCACTGACTGATAAAATGAATAGTATTGTGTCCACCCATTATTCAGCATGTAATTTAAAACTGT